>NC_057720.1:88859079-88950869 GCF_004010195.1 Chiloscyllium plagiosum | reverse complement strand
AGGGGGGTGTTAAATGGCTCCGGATCAGTGTTAGGGTGGGTGCTGGTGGGTAGGTGAGGGAAGACAGGTGGGTGAGTGAGGGTGAAGAAATAGGGGCTGCCACTTACCAGGGTGGAAGCGGACGGGGACGTTCAGTTCGTGGACAAGATCCAGGATTCCTCAATGGGTGTAGAGAGCTGGAGGTCTGCTCACTTCAGTCCAGAGATGGTCGACTCTCCCAAATCACCAGCTGATTTCCCCTCTCTCCCTCTCTCTACCCCTCTCTCTATCGCTGTCTGACTCTCCCTTTTCACACGTGGATTGTCCCCTCCCTCTTGCCTTGGGAACCGCTCAGAAAATAAGACAATCGCGCACACACAGGGGGAAAAAAAATAAAATTAACAGCCGACTGGTGCTAAACAAACCAGGCTTGCGTCTCAATACCTCTTCTTTAAAAATCCGGGATCACCTCCAAGTCGGAAGGGCTGAGGTGGGGGTTTTGGGGGTGGGGGGGGGGGGGAGCTGCTGGTGGTGGGCTTTTGACCTCGCTGGAACCACCCCCCACCACCCCCACCACACTCCCCCTAACTCCTTGCTCACTCCAGCCGTGGGTCCTGCCGTGGAGTATTTGAATGGAGTTGCAGTCTAGGCTTGCTCCCAGGTTATCAGCACGCAATTGGCTCCCCACCCCCAAACCTTCCTTCCTCAACCTTCTCTCCCCACCCCATCCCTGTATTAACAAGCCGACTGCTGGCTGAGCCTTTTTTGTTTGCAATTTGTGTGTGTGTGAGGCTGGGGACTAGCATTGGGCTGCTGTGATATTTGATTTAGAGAGAGGGGGCATGGGAGGGAGGGTGTGTGTGTGTGTGCTATTCTGGGATATGATGGTTCCACTACCACCACCACCGCCGCTGCTGCTGCTGCTGCTGCTGTCGGGGGCCGGGTTAGCGGCCGGCCTCGATGCAATGGACGGAGAAATGCCCGCCAAGGACGGCGAGTGCAAACTGAAGACGGTGAGCGTGTCGGCGCTGCCTTTCCTGCGGGAGAACGACCTGAGCATCCACACGCCGCTGTCGGCCGAGCCCAAACTCCTCTTCTCGGTCAGGAACGACTTCCCCGGCGAGGTGGTGGTGGTCGATGACCTGGAGAATACCGAGCTGCCTTACTTCGTCCTGGGTGAGTGTCAGCTCCTCTTGCAGCTGGTTCAGGAGTCCCTCTGTGTCTCTCTTTCTGTGTGTCTCTGTTTGTGTCTGTGTCCTTGTGTGTGTGTGTGAGAAAGAGAGAGAGAGAGACAGACCCTGAGGTCTGTGTTGGGAGACAACATGTTAGTTACATCCCTGTCTCCCTCTGCTCCTCTGGTATAGCTCAAGCGAGGTTGCCATTGTGATTTTGTTTGTTATTTATTTATTTGTGTGTGTATCTCTCTCGGGCATTAAGTGCTTTCCTGTTCAAGGCAAGGCGGGGGCAGGGATGTACAGTATGTTGTGTGATGGAACAGGGCAGACGATGTGTCCCTCTAAGGTTCTGGCCTGGCCTCTGTACCGCAGCGGTTTCAACTCTGGACTTGTAGGAACAGGGTCTTCCCCTCGCTCCCCCGCCCCCGGCTCTTTAAGCGCTTGCTCAGTGCTTTCCCTTTCCGGACTGACAAAAGGCGTCTGGAATCAGATGAAGGAGTGAGGGGAGGCAACTCCTGACGGGGTCCTCACATTCAAGTCGGTCCACTCCAAAGATGTTTAGACATAGCGATATCTGAACTTGCTGCCTTGGAAAATAAACACACACACACACTAAATGAAAATCAATTCATTCCGCTTCATGGAACCTGGTTTCGTTTCAGTGGTAACAGGGTCCATGAAGCTTATTTGGCCGTTAAAGCTTGCACAAGGCGGGCAGACCATCCTATGCATGTGCATATTGACAATTGAAGTGACACTGCACCCAGCGAGCTTGAGATGGAGTGCCCTTCCACATGTACACAATCAGGAATCACTTCGCAACACGCCCACCCGCAGATTTGCTGAAATTATTGACATGGCAAGTTCCTCTTACTGGAATGTGGGGCCATTGTGAAGCTGAGCTTAAAGCAATCAATTTGAATAATAGTCCAGCTAGATGATTAACAGTTCAACCACCCAGTAATGACAACAGCAACTTGCATTTATGGCGATCTTTAAGCAACCAGTGATGTTGTAACACACCCATGGAGCAGGTGGGAATAGAAACTAGGTCTTTTGATCCTAGAGTAAAGATACTACCATGTGCTACAAGAGCTTTGAACTTGGACTTATATAGTGATGATAATGTGGTAAAATGTCCAAAGGTGCTCGATAGCTGTATTATCAGACAAAAATTGATGCGATCAGTGATGAGACATTAGGATGGATGAGGAAAATCTGGCTCAGTGAATTTGATTTTAAGGAGCTTCTTAAAGGATGAAATGGAATATGTGATGAGATGGTTTGGAAACAATTCCAAAGTTTAAGGCCCAGGTGGATTGAGCCATGATGTCGAGGCACCAGTGTTGGACTGGGTAGATTAAGGCATAGCACGACTTGAGGCCTGAATTAAATCCAGAATGCACAAGAGGCCAGTATTTGAAGGAAGTTGAGTTCCTGGAGGATTGGAAGAAGTTGCAGAGATGGTGAAAGTATGTTGAGGAAAGTTGAGTTCCTGGAGGATTGGAAGTAATTGCAGAAATGGTGGAAGTGTGTTGCTTTATAACAGGCCTAATAGACTACAGTGATTTAATTCTCATATCAATGAGACTGTGACTCCACTATGTATGACTGCAAATCAACAAAAAATACAGTTTTATGCTACAATTCAATGTCAAACATTGGGTTAAACGCACAAGCATTTATTTCAGCGAATGACAATTTGAAGTGGATTTTAACCTTTCTTTGAACTATTCACTCTACTGGGCCGTCCATAAATACCAAAGCAAATTTAAAAGTAACAATAAGAAAATCAGATATCATGTTGACATCTATTGAATTTGAGCCTGAAAACAACCAGTGACTGATCATCACTTTTCTACCAATTGCAGTTACCTGGATTATTGCAGGAATGCTTGTACAGTGATTTAAAGGGGATCATGCAGATGAACAATAGTGCATACAGGTTACAGGTTAACCACTAACCAAGTGCCCAAACAGACTCATCTTTAAAAATGAACAATGCACTCACATGTACTTTCCTCAATCATTGCTTTCATTAGCTTCCACTCATGCATGCTGTGCTGCTAATTTGGTGTTCAATTTGCACTAACATGTAGAAGTCCCTGTTGTGCTTCCTGCCAGGGGCAACAAAAAAAAAGTTGCCTGGTCCTGCTGGAACCAAGATAGCATTGAAGATCTCCAGCCAACTTCAGACTTGCTACAATCTGTCACAGCCCAAATGTACAGGCTCATCCTGGCAGACAGCTTGAGTGTCCATGATACTTGATCGAACAAGCGACAGAATCTGAAGACTTCCAGAAACTTGGAACATGCTTTTGAGTTTTAGTTGAAATGTGAGCATCAGGTTCAGTCAACACAGCAAAATAACATGAAATGATGTTCTCCAAAGCTGAGTTACCAATTATTGTATTTTGGTTAAAAATCACACAATACCAAGTCATAGTCCAACAGGTTTATTTGGAAGCACTCGCTTTTGATGTGCTGCCTCGTCATCACCATTTGATGAAGGAGCTGTGCTCTGAAAGCTAGTCCTTCCAAATAAACCTGTGGTTGTGTGATTTTTAACTTTATCCACCCCAGTACAACACCGGCACCTCCACATCATTGTATTTTGGTGACAGCAAAAATCACTGAAACATTAACTTTGCCATTGCTGTTTGAGGGACATTTTTAAGTGCAAATTGATAACCATATTTCCTCCACTGCAGAAATGATAAGAGTTGGTCTGCAAGTACTTTGGGAAATCCTGGAGTTTTAAAAGGCTCTGTATAAATGCAAGTTGATCAGGCTATTGCAAAATATTTACAATGGCCAGCAAAGTTATTCTTATACTTTATACTAGCAGGTTAGTTATAACACACAATTTACTTCAATACAGATTAGTTTGAATAGTTCAAGTGCATTAATTTGAGTTGACCACTAATGTAACTACAGATGTTAAAAGTACCTACCTCGGAATTTTTGAAATGTACTTTTAAAATCCATTTTACATCTAAGTAAACAATTAGCAAGGTAGAATTTGCTTGGACTATTGCAGGGCACCATGCATACTGAATGTACACTATGCACATACATTAGTTCTTAAATCACAATTAAAGATCAAGAAGATATTATTGGATGGCACTATAATGGTATACTCCATAGACTCATGCATCTTTCAAATCCAAACTGACATTAGGATTCACTCTTGATAATATCCTTTCTCCTACATATGGGCTTGTGGTCACCTTCAAATAACAGACGCACAAAAACACATAGCACCATAGCAAAATATTAATATTAAAAAAGACCTCATAACTACATATGTAAACGCATATCATAAAATGAATATAAGCAGTAATTTCATCTCTGGGTTCAAATGGCAAAAGGAATCACTTAAGCTTCACTCCAAATGTGTGAAACCATTTCAACTGTTGATTGCAACTAACCAAAATGTATACTCTAGTATATCAAATTGAAACTGGTATTAGATATCACTTTAAATGATGGATGAGTGAGCAATCTTTTGCAGATTTGCTTGGAGCCATTCTCTGGTAATGTAACAGTAGAAGGTACTGCTGAAATTCCTGTATGGGAACTACTGAGGTTGAACTGTTTTACAACATTTGCAGCTTGAATTCAAACAATAACCATCATTTGAGCAATGAATACCATGGTTTATTTAAAATCATTTCAACATTGTAGCACCATCTGAAAAGTGCATTAATATAAACTTATTTCTGAAACTTTAAGCAAATACCAGGATTAACAGCATCGCCAAGACTTTAGAATTTTCAATGGGCAAAGATGTCAAACTGATGATAATTTTAAAGATATATTGGTTGATTATATATCCAAATGTAGTAACATAAAGAATTACTAATGTATTTTAAGTGATAGAAATCAAATACCAATGTATTATTTATGAGTAACTAAATGACTGCATATTTATCCCTGCTTCATACAGTCATAGAATCATAAAGCATGGAAGAGGCTCTTCGGCCCATTAAGCATGTACTGACTTAACTACATGAATCACATTTTCCAGCTACCTATCCATATACATTTTAAAGGCTGTGGGGTTTCCAACCCTGCAGCCCTCCCAGTCAGTGCTTTCCAGATTTTCACTGCTTTCTGAGTGAAAACAATTTGCCTCAAATCCCTTCTAACCTTCTGTGCTTCACCTTAAAACTGCCCTCTCATTACTGACCATTTAACTAAGGGCAACACGTGCTTTCTATCCACCTTGTCAATGCCCCTCATAATTTTAAAAACCTCAATCAGGTCCTCTCTCAGCTCTCTCTGGAGTAATTCCTAATCTTTGTTGTAGTTTATTAGCATGTTTCAAATTGATAATAAATGGATAAATTGGTGGATTTTTTTTGGTGAAATAATAAAGTAAGCAATTAACTCTAATGGCCTACAGATGGCACATAATTATACACATTCACAAGTACTTAATTTTTTTTCCAAGTGTTTTAAGAAAAGTTTTTAAAATTACTTTTTATAATAAAATTATGTATGTTGTTTTAAAGCACTACTTTTTTTTAAAGTATACATGTTAAATAGCATGTTAAAACATAGCTGGTCTGAGACTTGTGTGATCAAGACATGTCCTGTTGGGTCACATAGGGGCATGGATCAGTAGCAGGGCATTCAGTCTCTCCAGCCTGTTCTGCCATTCAGTGAGATAAAACTGATCTAAAACTTAACTCATCCACCCCCCACCCCCAGCCCAAATGGCACCACTTCACTTACTATCCTTGGCTCGCAAAAAGCCATGAATCTCAGGTATAGAATTTTTTTTTAAAGTTTAGCTAGCATTTATTGCTTTTCATGGAAGCATGTTCCACATTTCTACCACCATTATTGTGAAGAAATACTTCCTGTCTTCACTTCTGAATGACCTGGCACTAACTTTAAGATTACTTTGTATACTCTTGTATCAGCCAAAAAAAAAGTTTGTCTCTATTTATTGTATAAACCCAACAAAAGCCCCTAACTTCTATATTCTGGTGAATACAAGCTTGGTAAAATAACTTTGCCTCATAATCTAGCCCTTGGACCTCTGGTGACACTCTGGTAAATTGGTACTAAATTATTGCCAAAGCTTGTAAGATTTCTTGTGAAGGAATTTTAATCTTCTCTCTCATTTCTTGTACAGAATTGCTACAGATCCAAGAACAATTAGCAATAATTTCAAATATAAAACTGGTTACTCTCAATGAGTTTTATTGTCTTATAAATTGAATTCAGATTACTTTATCAATGAGTTTTCAGTTGGGTAACACTGATGCTCTTACACTGGTTATCAACAATATCTGCATATCTAGTGCTCATTATGATATCACTGAGTTTCTGATAGATCATAGATTCAGTACTTGTCATCAATGATTTGTTGATGTGTTTTATATCTAATACTATTTACTATGATTGAGTTTTTTTGAGACCAGGTTTATTATATTTATCAGAATTTGTTAGAACATGAATTCTAAGTTGATTATGTTTTCTCAAATTATTCATAGTTTTCAGATTTTAAATTAACAAACAAAATTAATGTTCAAGGGATGTCCTTGTTAGGTTGGCTAAAGTCACTTACCTAAAGAATACAACAAAATGTGCCATAATGGTCACTGAAAGCATTTGTGGTGCAATGTGGCAGCAGCTTAACCTTTTTAGCTGCTGGAACCTTCTGAGGTTTTCTATTTTTAAAAGGTGAAATCTATATATGTACAATAGCCTAGTAAGGCAGATTGGTCTGAAGCCAATCCCCATTAAGGTTTAAGGATTGTCTCAGCGTACACTCTATGTGGTAATATAACCAGGAATTATACTTATTGAATATTGAAGTCTGCTAGTCTACTGAGCACTAAATGAGAATTTAAAATAAAATGAAAATCTATTGAAACATTTATGAATTACAAATTGCAGTTATATTGCTAAGTACTCCTGCTATGCAAATTATATGCATTGTATATAAATTTATACATTATCAAAAGTAAATTACTTGAGATGGAGATATTGTGCAATGATTTTGATTTTTATTTTGCCTTCCACTGAGCTGTTGCATGTTTTGGAGAAGTGGGATGTAAGAATTTAATTCGTATTTAATTCCTGCTGTTGGTACTACAGGTAATTCCCAATCTCTTGCTCTTATTGACTCAGCATGGGCCTGGACTAATGCACATTTTATTGCCGCGCAATAAGCATTTGCTTGCGATAAGAAATTCAAAGTGGATAATAAAACCCAATCACCAGAGTCAGGCTTATTGGTGTTAGAAATTGCTGGGGTAAAAAAAATTGAGATGTTGCAAGTGTCAGAGGTCATTTAAAAAAAAACTAGACAAAAGCAAAAACCATTTGTCTGCAGAAAAATTAACTTTAAAAAGTATCATTTTTCTTCAATGTTAAGGGTTACCATATGCTCAAGCTTCCCTGATACCTCAGTGGGTTTATCCATTGAGAAGCTGAACAACAGAGATCAGATGTCCTAGCTTTGATTATCAGCCTGTGCTGAGATAGTTTGATTCCAGCCAGAATGACGGTGCAGGTGCTGCAAGTTGCCTCAGTGCCAGGCTCATTAGCCAGCAACCTGCTGCAGAAGTGCACACAGACAGATGTTGCTTTAGGCTGTATAATACCCATCAGTACTTTTCCCCATTGATAAATATCCTGCTGAATCTCACCAACATGGCTTAGATAAATAATGTCCAGTTGCTTGAGATACTAGATAGCCAAACTTCAGGAAATAATTAATAATTTGAGAAAAGAGGGAAAAAAGTTGGAAAAAAAAACTCTGCAAGTTTAAGGTGATGAATTAGGCTATATTTTGTGATGAGGTGTAGTCAATGAATTAACAGAAATTGTGCAAACCCAATTGGAAAATTGAGTAGATTTTGTAATACTAAACGTCAGTTCACTTTATACACAATGTACTTTGATGGCTTCATCATAATATTCAACTGAAGAGTAAGTGGTATCATTTTATTATGCACCCAATTTCCTGATATTCTCATGCATTTTGTGCTGAGTGATCTTCACATCCACTTACAAAACACTTGCAGTGTTGCTAGGAAACTGGCTACACACAGAAGTAACTTTAAAGGAACAAACAAGAAGAATTCAGTCTGCAATCAATTTTAAGATTATTTCTACACATAGTTTTTTTCCTGATTTTGTTCTTCAGCTACTTAGGTTTTCAGGAGCTTTAATAACAATTCCTCTGCTCTGACCAATATATTCTCTGTTTCCAAAATGTTTGTCAGTGGGAACATTTCATCTTTTCCCCATCTGTCTGCTTTCCAGGGGGGAAGAAGCCACAGCGGCAGGGGTGTCAGGTGACCTCACACAGACAGAAATGAATCATTTTTGCTTAGTCATCAATACACAAAACAAACAGACACCAAAGTTGTTAAAGCAGAACATGCAAAGCTGAACCACTTTTATGACCAGCAAATCATTGAGAAATGTTCTAATTACACTCTGCCTGCTTGGTGTAAATGGAACACTCTTACCTTTTTAATGCAGGACTTGAATGCATAATCTCAGCAAACGTTTTGTATACTGCATTACAGACTGTCTTTTGGGTGAGGTACTACTGAGTATTTTATCTGGCTGTTCAAATAGATGTAAACCATCCTGTGGCATGATTCATAAAGAAGGAGCAACTGTCTACTGTCCTGGTCAACACTGATCCCTTAGCCACTACTACCAAAACAGATTAAGTGTGGTTTATTCTGATACTGTTTGTGAGACTCTGCAGTATGTCAGGTTTTTCTGCTTTTGTCGATATTATATAAGAGCAATGACAAATACAATTTTCCCACATCATTTTTGATACCCAATGCATTAAAACAAAAATGAAAAGACAGATGTAGGTAACGTTAGACACACCAGGTTGCAATTAGATCACAGAGTCATAGAAATGTACAGCTTGGAAACAAACCCTTTGGGGAGAAAGTGAGGTCTGCAGATGCTGGAGATCAAAGTTGAAACTTTATTGCTGGAACAGCACAGCAGGTCAGGCAGCATCCAGGGAACAGGAGATTCGACGTTTCGGGCACAGGCTCATTCCTGAAGAAGGGCCTGTGCCCGAAACGTCGAATCTCCTGTTCCCTGGATGCTGCCTGACCTGCTGTGCTGTTCCAGCAATAAAGTTTCAACAAACCCTTTGGTTCAACTTGTTCATGCCTACCAGATATCCTGGATAAACTAGTGCCATTTGCCAGCTTATGGCCCATATCCCTTTAAATCTCTCGTATTCATATACCCATCCAGATTCCTTTTAAATGCTGTCATTGTACTAGCGTTCACCACTTCCTCTGGCTGCTCATTCCATACACTCAACACCCTCTGCAAGAAAAAGTTACCCCTTAGATCCCTTTTAAAGCTTTCCCCTCTCGCCCTAAACCTATGTCCTCTAGTTCTGGATTCCCCACTCTAGGGAAAAGACCTTGTCTATTTATCCTTTCCATGCCCCTCATGACTTTATAAACTTCTATGAGGCCACCTGTCAGCCTCCGACGCTCCCAGGGAGAAATAGAAAATATGCCTGAGGGAATCGCGGATGTAAAATATGGGCTGACATAACACAGTCTGTGCTTAGGCTTCAGCTATTTACACTCCAATCCATGACTTAGATGTGTGGACCAAGTGTAATATTTACAGGTTTTATGATGAATAAACATAAATTGAAAAAGTAAGCTGTCAGAAGGATGCAAAGAGGCTGCTTTGGGAATCAGAGAGGTTAAATGAGTGGACAAGAATGTGGAAGAAGGAATCTAATATTGAGCATTTAAGAGTCATCCACTTTGGTGGGAAATATAGAACAGCAGAATATCTTTTTTGATTGTAAAAATCTTGGAAACATTTGTATTTTAAAGGACTTGTGTGTCCTTGCAGATTATTCACAGTAAGTCAACCAGCATCCGAGGATGCTGCCTGACCGCTGTGCTTTTCCAGCACGACATTCTTGACTCTGAGCTCCAGCATCTGCAGTCCTCACTTTCTCCGAACCCACAAGTATGGCAAGGAATTAGGAAAGCACTTAATGTGTGTTAGCCTATAATATGAATCAATTTTAGGATACAAATAATGAAATTTACTACAATTTCATAACGCCTTGAAGGGGCCACACCTAGAGTACTGTGAACAGTCTACATATGTAAGAAAGGACCTGCATCCCTTTGAGGGGAGTGCAGGGAAGGAAATACGTACATTGCACTTCAAGGCTGTCTAGACAGTGCCAATTATATTTCATTCATATTGCTACAGTAACCATATTATCATGCTTCAATTAAGGCAAACTGCATGATATAGTATATTTATTGTATTTGTACCTGTTGGTTAAAATCTCCCATAGAGATTGGTACATATTCAATGTGAATTTAGTTTGAGCAGTCTTGACCCAGATCCTGCTACTGACATTAAAATAAAGCAATGAACCATTCAGCTCAATCAGTCCATGGACTGACCAAAGCACCAATCACATTCCATGTAATGCAAGAATAGTCTTCAACAGTATAGATCACCTGGACCTCCTCCACTGTATATCCTTTGCAGTTCCAACTTTGTAAAACAGTTTTCTTTCCATTTATCCAGTTTTATTCATTACCTTCAGTAACTTCTCCTCAAATACCCACATACTTCTCCTCATTATAGCCCCTATTCTTCATTTACCCAGATCTTTACTTGCATTTTTGGGAAACGTGGGCTCACCTTTTCTCTATTCATTGAAAGAAACAGCATACATTTACTGAGCACTTTTGATTCATTAAAACATCCTAAGACATTAAAACGTCAGAAGAGTGTAAGCAAAATCTGGAGACAAGGCACACCAGGAAACACTAGGACACATTAAATGAAAAGTTTGGTCAAAGATATGGTTTTGAAGGAGCATCTTCAAGGAGTTGCGAGAAATGGAAAAGGCAAAGGATTTTACAGAGTAATTTCCAGGGCTGTGCTCGAAGACATGGTTGCCAATGGTGGAGCAATGAACATCAGAAAATGTAAGATGGATTTCAAGACTAAGATGAGGATTTTAACCCACGTTGTACCTATCCACCTCCTTCAATGCATACAGGCTTTGTGTCTGTTTCAGTCATAATTTCTTCCAGCTAAATGTGGAAAAAAAGCAAAGCCATCTTTTCTGTTCCTGAAAACTCCTACACGTCTCTGGTCTTGAAGAGACCGATATTCTGAAAGACCTGTTCAGGATAAGCCAAGTGGTGCAGAACCAGAGCACACTGTTTAACCCAGGGCTTAGCTTGTTCTTCAGATTCATCAAATGCCTTCATTTTCTCTCTTAAAAAAATGGTGATTTCTGCTCTTACGTTCGTGCCTTTTCGTTCAAATACACACTTTTGTGTTTATCATCATGATTCTGGATTTATCCAGTATTTCCTTCGCAATCCTTCATAAATTACGGTAAATCCAGTCCACATTTTCACTCACACTAGGGCCTGTATTTGCATCACTGCCATCCCTGTTAAGTTCCATTGGATTCCTGTGGCATTACTGTGCTCAGAGTCACATTTAGGGTTCCAGCTCTCGCTGTTTCTACAGCCTCCTCCAGTTGTATAATCTATAATTCACCCTCTCACAACTTCAGACAGGTATATGTCCCCCATGTCTTGCTTACTTACTGTAAGGTGACAGGGATGGGGGCAGGGGGTTGGTGAGAGTGGTGTTTTGGGGTGGAAAACTGTAACA
Source organism: Chiloscyllium plagiosum (assembly GCF_004010195.1). NCBI lineage: Eukaryota > Metazoa > Chordata > Chondrichthyes > Orectolobiformes > Hemiscylliidae > Chiloscyllium > Chiloscyllium plagiosum. The sequence goes on along the minus strand of NC_057720.1, from coordinate 88,939,023 downwards.
AGTGGCATAGCAATCAGTGATAGAGTCTGAATTATTTAGAGGATACAGAAAAGTGAATGTATTACCACCAAGTTTGTGGATGATCCAAAAGTAGGTGGAAAGGCAGGTGGTGAAGATGACATAAAAAGTCTGCAAAGTGATGTAAACACTTTAAGCGAATAGGCAAACACCTGGCAGATAGAATATAATTTGGCAAAATATGAGGTTATGCACTTTGGCAGGAAAGATAGAGAAGCAGAACATTATTGAAATGGAGAAAGATTACAAAAAGCTACAAAGAGAGGAATTTGGGAGCTCTTGCCCTGAATCAAAAAAGCTAGCTTACAAGTTCAGTATGTAATGTGGAAGGCAAATCGAATGTTGGCTTTTATTTCAAAGAGAATGGACTATAAAATGGGAAGGTCTTGCTAAAACTATGCAAAGCATTAGTCAGACCACAGCTGGAATACCGGGAACAGTTTTGGGCTCCTTACCTAAGGGCAGAAATTCTGGCATTGGAGTTAATCCAGAGAAGGTACACTGGACTGATGTTAGATACGGAGGGACTGTCTATGAGGAAAGGCCTATTCTCCTAGGAATATAGAAGAATGAGGGGTGACCTGATTAAAACATACAAGATTCTTTGAGAACTTGAGAGGATAAGGGCAGAAAGGCTGTATCCCCTGCTGAGAGAGTCTCAGACCAGAGGGTATAATCTCCGAATAAAGAGTCACCCATTTAATTCAGAGATGAGGAAGAATTTCTTCTCTCATAAGGATAGTGAGTCTCTGGAACCTTTTGTCACTAAGGACTATTGAACCTGGGTCATTAAGTTTATTCATGGGTTGAGATAGGCTTTGAATCAGTCGAGGAATCAAGGGTTATGGGAAAAGACAGGAAAGTAGAGTTGAAGATGATCATGGTCTCATTCATTGGTGGAGCAGACTCTATAGGCTGCTTCTACATCTTATGGTCTCATGTTGCTGCCATCTTGAAATTGCTCCTTTTCACTGCCAATAATTTGTTAGCAAGATTTACAATAACATCATTATGTCAGAGACGACAGGATCAGTTGGTTTGAAATGTCAACAAATACACAGTTTTCTCAGGGTACAATTGAGAATTGAATTGAATTTATTGTCATGTGTACTGAGGCACAGTGAAAAGCTTTGTCTTGCGAGCAATACAGGCAGATCACACAGTTAAACAGCATAGTTAAGTAAACAATAGGTAAACAGCGGCGAGTGTTAAAGAGTTTGTGAGTCCATTCATTATTCTAACAACAGCAGGGTAGAAACCATTTTGAAACGGGCTGGTGCATGTGTTCAGGCTTTTGTATCTTCTCCCCGATGGTAGAGGTTGTAGAAAAGCATTGCCAGGGTGGGATGGGAAAGCTGGCAGCCTTTCCTTGACAGTGGGCATGGGAGATGGATTCTCTCAATGGGAGGTCGGCCTCTGTGATTGTCCGGGCTGAGTTCACCACTCTCTGTAACCATCTCCGATCTTGAATGGTACAGTTGCCAGACCAGGTAGTGATACATCCAGATAGAATGCTCTCGATGGCACACCTATAAAAAAATTGGCAAGGGTATTCACCATCATGCCAAATTTCCTCAGCTGCCTGAGGAAGAAGAGACATTGTTGGGCCTTTGTTACCAGTGCATTCACATGAAGTTTCCAAGAAAACTTGTTGTGAAGGACTGATTAGGGACAGTCAACATGGCTTTGTGCGTGGGAAATCATGTCTCACAAACTTGATTGAGTTTTTTGAAGGAGTAACAAAGAGGATTGATGAGGGCAGAGTGGTTGATGTGATGTATATGGACTTCAGTAAGGCGTTCGACAAGGTTCCCCATGGGAGACTGATTAGCAAGGTTAGATCTCACGGAATACAGGGAGAACTAACCATTTGGATACAGAACTGGCTCAAAGGTAGAAGACAGAGGGTGGTGGTGGAGGGTTTTTTTTCAGACTGGAGACCTGTGACCAGTGGAGTGCCACAAGGATCGGTGTTGGGTCCTCTACTTTTTATCATTTACGTAAATGATTTGGATAAGAGCATAAGAGGTACAGTTAGTAAGTTTGCAGATGACACCAAAATTGCAGGTGTAGTGGACAGCGAAGAGGGTTACCTCAGATTGCAACAGGATCTTGACCAGATGGGCCAATGGGCTGAGAAGTGGCAGATGGAGTTTAATTCAGTTAAATGCGAGTACTGCATTTTGTGAAAGCAAATCTTAGCAGGACTTATGCACTTAATGGTAAGGTCCTAGGGGGTGTTGCTGAACAAAGAGACCTTGGAGTGCAGGTTCATAGCTCCTTGAAAGTGGAGTCACAGGTAGATAGGATAGTGGAGAAAGTGTTTGGTATGCTTTCCTTTATTGGTCAGAGTATTGAGTACAGGAGTTGGGAGGTCATGTTGCAGCTGTACAGGGCATTGGTTAGGCCACTGTTGGAATATTGTGTGCAATTCTGGTCTCCTTCCTATCGGAAAGATGTTGTGAAACTTGAAAGGGTTCAGAAAAGATTTACAAGAAATGTTGCTAGGGTTGGAGGATTTGAGCTGTACAGAGAGGCTGAACAGGCTGGGGCTGTTTTCCCTGGAACATTGGAGGCTGAGGGGTGACCTTACGGAAGTTTACAAAATTATGAGGGGCATGAATAGGGTAAATAGGCAAAGTCTTTTCCCTGGGGTCAGGGTGTCCAGAACTAGAGGACATAGGTTTAAGGTGAGAGGGGAAGAGACCTACAGGGCAATGTTTTCACACAGAAGGTAGTACGTGTATGGAATGAGCTGCCAGAGGATGTGATGGAAGCTGGTACAGTTGCAACATTTAAGAGGCATCTGGATGGGTATAATGAATAGGAAGGGTTTGGAGGGATATGGGCCTGTTGCTGGCAGGTGGGACTAGATTGGGTTGGGATATCTGGTCGGTATGGATGGGTAGGGCCGAAGGGTCTGTTTCCATGCTGTACATCTCTATGACTCTATGACACTCCCAGGAGCTTAACACTCTCCACTCATTCCACCTCTGTGCTGGTAATATGTAGGGGGGCATAAGTATCATCCTGCCGACTGTCAATAATAAGTTCCTTGGTTTTGCTGGGATTAAGAGCTAAGTTGTTCTCAGTGCACCATTTTTCCAGATCTTCCACCTCCTGTCTATAATCTGTTTCATCACCATCTGAGATTCAACCGACTATGGTGGTATCATCACCAAACTTGTAAATGGCATTAGTCTAGTATGTGGTGACACAGTCATGGGTATACAGTGAGTACATTAGGGGGGTGAGTACACACCCAAGGGGAGCTCCAGTGTTGAGTGTTAGTGAGGATGAAATATTGTCCCCCATCTTCACTGATTGTGACCTGTGGGTCAGGAAACTGAGGATCCAGTTGCAGAGAATAGGGCTTAGTCTGAGATCACTAATTTTAGTAATCAGTCTTGAGGGGATAATAATAAGACCATAAGACCATAAGACATAGGAGCGGAAGTAAGGCCATTCGGCCTTTCAAGTCCACTCCGCCATTCAATCATGGCTGATGGGCATTTCAACTCCACTTACCCGCATTCTCCCCATAGCCCTTAATTCCTTGTGACATCAAGAATTTATCAATTTCTGCCTTGAAGACATTTAGCATCCCAGCCTCCACTGCACTCTGTGGCAATGAATTCCACAGGTCTCCGCATTTCTGTTCTGAATTTACCCCCTCTAATTCTAAGGCTGTGTCCACGGGTCCTAGTCTCCTTGCCTAACAGAAACAATTTCCTAGCGTCCACCCTCTCCAAGCCATGTATTATCTTGTAAGTTTCTATTAGATCTCCCTTAATCTTCTAAACTCCAATGAATGCAATCCCAGGATCCTCAGCCATTCCTCATATGTTAGACCAACCATTCCAGGGATCATCCGTGTGAATCTCCGCTGGACACGCTCCAGTGCCAGTATGTCCTTCCTGAGGTGTGGGGACCAAAACTGGATACAGTACTCCAAATGGGGCCTAACCAGAGCTTTATAAAGTCTCAGTAGCACAACAGTGCTTTTATATTCCAACCCTCTTGAGATAATTGACAACATTGCATTCGCTTTCTTAATCAAGGACTCAACCTGCATGTTTACCTTTAGAGAATCCTCAACTAGCACTCCCAGATCCCTCTGCACTTTGGCTTTATGAATTTGTTCACCGTTTAGAAATTAATCCATGCTTCTATTCTTTTTTCCCATGCTTCTATTCTTTTTTTCAAAGTACAAGACCTCGCATTTGCTCACATTGAATTCCATCAGCCATTTCCTGGACCACTCCTCCAAACTGTCTAGATCCTTCTGCAACCTCCCCACTTCCTCAGTACTACCTGCCTGTCCACCTAACTTTGTATCATCGGCAAACTTCGCTAGAATGCCCCCAGTCCCTTCATCCAGATCATTAATATATAATGTGAACAGCTGCGGCCCCAACACTGAACCCTGCGGGACACCGCTTGTCACTGGCTGCCATTCCGAAAAAGAACCTTTTATGTTGAAGGCTGAACTGTCATCAAAGGGTAGGATTCTTACATAGCTGTTCTTGGTGTCAAGATGTTTTAGGGAGGAGTGAAGGGCAAGTGAAATGGCATCTGACATGGATCTGTTGGTCCGATAGGCAAATTGAAGTGAGTCAAGAGTAGTGGGGAGGCTGGAGTTGATTAATGCCAATGACCAGCCTTTCAATGTACTTCATGACCATCGAAGTTAGTGCCACTGGGCGGTAGTCATTGAGACATGCTGCATGAGCCTTCTTAGGCACAGGGAAGATGTTGGCCCTCTTGAAACAGGCTGGGGCAGTGACCTGCTGCAGGGAGAGTTTGAAGATGTCCGAGAAGACCTCTGCCAGTTGATCTGCACATGCTCTGAGTGCACGGCCTGGTACTCCGTCTGGTTCCATGGCTTACTTTGGATTCACACGAAGGAAAACCGATCTGACCTCTGATGCTGTGACTGTTGGAATAGGTTTGTCAGGATTTGTTGGAATAGGTGTTACCTCTCTGCTGAAAGTCTGCTCAAAGTGAGCATAGAAGGCGTTGAGATAATCTAGGAGGGATGTGTCATCATCTGCTATCTTGCACTGTCTTTTTAGAACCTGTGGTGCCATTCAGTCCTTGCCATAGTCACCAGGTGTCTGTCCTGATCTCTAGTTTGGATCGGTATTGGTCCTTGGCTGTCTTAACGGCTCTATAAAGGTCATACTTGGATTCCTTATATTTGAGGCTGGGATGAAGGATGTTGATTGAGGTAAAGTTGAAGACGTTTTGCTATGAATCTAGCATTGGCTCAAAACACTTGATTCTAAGTTGCATGGGATAACAGTGAAAAAGTGATCCAATCCAACTTGCTCAGTTTAATCATTCAGCAAAATATAACACTTTGGAATAGAATACGAGCAAATCAGATCTCATTTTTATTCAGCAACCAATGATGAGGATTGAATACTTTTTTTGTTTCTTGTCTTTACTTCAGGAAATTGTTATCACAAACTAGCATCCCACCTATCAGTCACAGGAGGAGGCAATATGAATCACGGATTACATCATGTTACAACTAAAGATCAATCACAGAGTGGGGTTTAACAGTAACAGAGCTGACACCTGCAGCTGTGTGTATCCCATATGGCTCTCCCTTTTACTTCAGTTCATTTCACCATCTCTCTCGGATCACAATTTTCTTGTGCTAAATTTCTTCCCAATCTTTCCTCTTTCTTTTTCCTGTCACCTCCCACCTTAAATTTTCCCTTCTCTGTGCCACATTTTGTTTTGTCTTTTCTGGCTCGTTCTTCACAAACTTTACAAGCTTCTTCACCTGACAGTATATCTTTCTTGATCTGTCAGTTTGTCTCTGTCTCTGTCCTTATGAGGAGAGGTTAAGTGGATTGGGGCCTGTACTTATTGGAAAATAGAAGAATGAGAGGCAACCCAATTGAAAAATACAAGATTCTTAGTAGACTTGACAGGGTAGATGCAGAAAAGTTGTTTCCCCTTGTGAGAGAGTCTCGGATCAGAGAGCTTAATCTCAGAATTTGGAGTCACCCATGTAAAACAGAGGCTTGGAGGAATTTCTTCTTTCAGTGGGCAGTGAGTGTACGAAATTTTTTACAACAGACAGCTGTTCAAGCTGGGTCACTAAATATATCCAAGGCTGAGATAGCCCTCCTTTGCTCTGAACATTATTCCACCTAGTTCTTTTTTTGTTTGTTTACTTTCTGTTCACAAAAACCTGAAATATTACACTGCTCACCAAATGTTGCAATATAACAATCGGCCAAACCCATGCTTCTTTTCTAACTTCTCATCTCCTAACCTCTCCCCAAACACTGTCATATCGCATATTGCTCTCTCTTACTTTTGGAAATATTCACTACTCGTACTTGGGAACCTCACTCTGATTGGCAGCTAGAAATGATTTTCATCAGTAATGCAATGATTGTACTCAGGTTTGAGAGAAATTTCAATCTGACAGCAAGTGATTGATTTACCTGAAGTCTGAACATGGCATAAATATAGTAGAGATTACCAATATGTATGGTAAAGAATTTGAATGCAAATTAACATGGTCCAAGTCTCTTGATTACTTGATCCCTATGGCACAATTCCATCCAGAGATGCTGCATTAGAAAACTCAATGCCACTCAATAGAAGTTGATATTTACATCTAAAGAAGAAGAGAGAGACACACATACATGCAAACATGAATAGACACAAGCAGGCAGACATATACACACGCAAAAAGATGCATATATGCAGAGACACACACAAATATACAAACACACATACAGAAAAGCAGTTACACAAGCATAGATGTACATACAGACACAGATACACACACACACACACACATACACATACACACGCACAATCACCTTACAAAATCACTACACTGAAGGTTTTTACATACTATTGCTATGACTTTGTCCCAGGTAACAAAGAAATGATATCATTTCTGGAAAACAACACTACCTCTAGGTTGATCTAACCTCTGTGAAGATATATTGAAGATTAATTTGCAGCGTTTAGGAACTTGCTAGAATTTTTTAATGATGTGGACATAGCTGGCAAGACCAGCATTTATTGTCAGTTCCCTAACTGTCCTTGAGTAGATGGCGGTAGAGGAACTATTTCTTGAACCATGCAGTCTGTGTGGGAAAGTCGCTCCCACAATGCTGTTAGAAAGGGAGTTCCGGGATTTATGAAGAAATGGTGGGATGCTTGTGAAGAAATTCACAATAGCATGCAAACTGGAGTGGAATTTGAAGATCAAGGAATTCTTGTGCATCTGCCCTCTCTGTCAGTTAAGGGATGGCATGGAAGTTCTTAAGTAACATATGTGGACTGAAATCTGCCTATATTATTGTTTTGACTATTTCTTTTTCTACTGACATGGAAGAATAAATCATCCATGTCTAGAGACTGAAACGAGGCTTGAGAATCCATCATATAAAGCATTAAAGTGTGTATTATGTCAAATCAGAGTTGATATAAGGAAATGACCATATATCTTGGGCAGCCATTGATGACAATTAGAATAATTTGCAGATGTAATTTCGTATCCTGGACTGGACTGATCCTGTAATCTACTGCAAATGCAGCACACGGGCAAATGATGACAATGGCACAAGATCAAGATGAAAACCCCAGGACAGAGCTCTTCCTTTCATTGTTCACACTGACAGCTGATTATGCCACCTCTCAATATATTCTCATACATTTTCTGTTGGTACTTCATATTTAGGTTAGGTGTGCATGAGGTCAGCAATATGTTCTGCTGCAGGAAAGGAACACCAAATATGTACTGGCTCAATACATATTTATTCTTTTCTTGCAGGGTAAGTATGCTTTCAGCAGAAGACACAGAATGGAGGGTAGGTGGGAAATTGAGCAGCCCCTCATCCCTTTAAAATAGACTCATATCAGCTGAGAAGTGAACCAAGCTGGAAGGGAGGACTCAGCTGCTGTAGTCAACAATGATAGTTACATGTTTTGTGAAAACATGCTTCAGCAGTGAGCACTGCATGACAAACGATGTGGACTGATTATCATACTTATTCCTCCTTATCCAGATGCGTTACAAAATTCAACAAATCATTCCACGCCATTACCACCCAAGTGACATATGAACAGGTCCAGAAAGAGCCACGATGAAGGCTTTCACACGGTGGCTCAGTGGTGAGCACGGCTGCTTTACAGCACCAGGGTCCCAGGTTCGATTCCAGCCTCGGCAACTGTCTGTGTGGAGTTTGCACGTTTTCCCTGTTTCTGCATGAGTTTCCTCCGGGTATTCCAGTTTCCTCCCACAGTCCAAAGGTATGCAAGTCAGGTGAATTGGCCAAGCTAAATTGCTTATAGTGCTAAGTGTATTAGAGGGGAAATGGGTCTGGGTGGGTTATTCTTCAGAGGGTCGGTGTGGACTGGTTGGGCCAAAGGGTCTGTTTCCACACTGTAGGGAATCAAATCTAAAAAAAAGTGGAAGCACACCCTCCACAAGGGTTTAAAAGGGAATGTTGATGTGAAAATTGGCTGTGATAGAATGGAGCCAATGGATCACTGAGGCCCTGCTGTATTGCTTTGCAAGTTTGTTGACATTGGGTTAGCTGTGAAAGTGCATTTCATGAGGGCAGATATGAATGGCTCAGTGTCAGATTGATTATACAATTACCTGGCGCTTGCCAAACAAGTGGCACTCATGTGGATTCTACTCACAGTTCATGTACCATCTGAGAAGTAAGTGTTAGATGCTCTGCAGATTCCCATTGAACAACACTTACAATCACAACAAGGGAGAGTCCAGGCACTCGGGCAATGGGTGTAATGAGGCATCTCTCAAGAATGGCTCCCCCTAGTGTTTGACCTTGATCCCCAACCTCCATACTGGGAAACAGCAACCAACAAACCATGAGAGTGAGGTTCAGATCTCATGGGGAATGGCAAGCACATTGTGTTAGAAGACTGCAGTGTCCATTGGGGGACTACACCTGAGTCGCATGGAGTTTGCAGCAGACATTTCAGGAAGTCTCAACACCTTGCCCATCACATCATCTGCATGTTGAAGTGTGGCTGAAACGCTAACCAATTCACATAATACAAGAGGTACACAGAGTGGAACCAAGGCAGTCATTATTTGCTTTTAACATTACTTATTTCTACATAAGTGGTAAGATGGTATGTTCTTCTGAAATCCACTTCAACATGAAGGCACATAAGAATAGGAGAACAAAGAGCATGAGTAGGCAATTCAGCCTTTTGAGCTTGCTCTCAACTCAACACAATTATGACAGGTCCCACCTTCGCCTCAACTCCACTTTCCTGCCTACTCCCCACAACCCTTTAACTCATCACAAATTAAAAATACATCTATCCCCTCATTAAATTTACTCAGTGTGCTGGCATCACACTGCTCTCTGGGGTCATGAATTCCACAGACTCATGATCCTTTGAGAGAAGACATTCCTTCTCATCTCTGACATGAATCTGCCACCACTTATCATAACACTATGACTTTTCTTTCCAGCTTGCCCCACAAAGGGAAACATCTCCTCCACGTTTACATTGTCAATTTCTTTTACCATCTTTTATAGCTCAATTAGATCTTCTGTCATCCTTTTCTACATGAGAGAGTATAAATGTAAATTCTTTAATTTGTTCTCCTCAAGTTGGTTTTGAGGGAAGAACCATACATTCAAAGCCTGAAACAGTTGTGTCCTTACATCAGGGTATGTCAACCTTCTGATTTTCTACCAGAACAGAGGAATTGTCAGATAACTTAAGACTGCAGTTTGCTCTCCGTATTCCCAGTAATCCTTGTTGCGACATAATGAAGTTGCAGAGTGATCATAGCCATTTCTATATTATTTAGTCGACAATAGATGTTACAGCATTCAGTGTAATATCATTCACAACAGAGTCAATGAGCACAGAAGAAAGCTATTCAGCCCTTCAAATCCATGATGTACATACAATCCAAGTGGTGAATAACTTTGAGAATCTTAGTTCCAAAGTTACTGTTTCTCCCAAGCATCCTATATTTCTAGTGGCCATATCTCAAATAACATTATCTACCAAGAGAAAATCATCAAATTAACAATTGATGAAGTTAATAGTAATTACTAGGGAACCTATTGTACAATTTGACAACTCAGTCACTGAAATATTGCTCCTCTATCTTTCCCTCTTCCTGTGAGATGTGGTTGGTTATATTGTTCCATTCAGTAAAGCATAACTCATCACTATAAGCAAGAGATACTGGTGTATAATTTAGAAATTAATAGATTCTACATAAACAACATGATAAAGAATGTTGTTAAAAAATATTCAATGCAAAATTAATACTTAATCTTGAGGAAAGAACTATTGATAAACTCGTGCACCTTTGTGCACTGTTTTCAAAGTTACTGGTAAATCCTCACTCTCTTATATCCTCCATTTGCTTCTCCTACATCACGAGTAATGGACACTAATCTACTTAAAATGACCATGCTTCTTTTGAGAGCCAAGTTGTTCAACATCTACCATTCAATCACCTCACTCTGAGGCATGTTACAGAATAGCCCAAGTTCATCATGTTATTTCCTTCTAACAATTTTTCCATGTGTACATGGGATATGGGCACCTCTATGTTTGTTACATATCCCTGGTTGCCCTTGAACTGAGGGAAGTTAAGTGTTAACAACATTGCAATGGATTTGGAGTCACATGTAGACCAGACAAGATAAGGACAGTTGTGAACCAGATGAGATTGACAACAGATACATAGCAATAAACAGTGTCATGGCCTGGCTTGCGAGAGACTAACTTTTAATTCCATATTTCTTAACTGAATTGAAATTCCACCATTTTTGCATTGTGGGATTGGAACAGTTAGCAACAAAGCATGCCTCAATCCATGGATTACTCGGTCAATGACTTTACCGACAAGTCACCAGCTTCCCCCAGTCAGCCCAAATGCCCAATGTTTCGTGACCTTCTTTACTGTGAGGCATGGACATGCCCAACTGTGTCAGGAGTCACACTTGGAGTAAGTAGTCCATTAATTTTAAAGAAGCAATTGTTCAGCGTTTTCTGCAATTCTGCAATAACCGAAGGGATTCCGTAAAGGAATTGTGATATAGTGATATATGGATGTCTCAAGTTGACTTATACATCTAACACCTTTCTTGTATACATAGAAATATGGAAAATAAGAGCAAGATTAGGTTATTTGGCTCACTGAGCCTGCTGCACTCTTTCGTATGATGGTGGCTGATCTTCTATCTGAATGCGTACTCCTGCTATCCCCCCATACCCCTTGAAACCTTTAGTCTCTCTCTCTATATATATATATCTATATATATATATATGTTTATTTTCTTTAATATGTTCGGTGACTCATTCTTCTAAACTCTGGGGAATAAATGCCTAGTTAATGCAATTCCTCTTCATACAAAAAAATCGCCATTCCAGGACTCAGTTATGAAACTTTAATGGACTCCCTCTGTGACAAGTGTATCTTTTCCTAGGTAAGAAGACCAAAAGTGTACACAACACTCCAGGTGTTGTCTCACCTGTACAACTACAGCAAGATATCCTTGCTTCTGTACTCCAATTCTCTTGCAATGAATAGCAACAAATCATTCACCTCCCAGCCTGTTTGCAGCACCTGCATGCTTGCTATCAGTGACTGATGTACAAACATTAGCAATTCCAAATATATTATGATTTAAATAATACTCTGCCATTATGTTTTTATAACAAAATGGACTAGTTTCAGACCTTATTCACATTTAACTACATCTGCCAATTATTTGTCTACACACTCATCTTGCCTAGTTCACCCTGATGCCTCGTTATTTCCTTCACATCACTCCACATCCTTCCAAGTTTAGTGGCACCAGTAAACTTGGAAATATTATACTTGATTCCTTTCTCCAAATATCTATTGTCATTCGCCTAGGCTCAAGCACTGATCCCTACAATACCTCACTAGTTAGCACCTACCACTCTAGAAAAATACTAATTTATTCATGATCTCTATTTCCTGTCAGGGAATCAATTCTCAATTCATGTCAATATATTAGTTGCAATCCCAAGTACTTATAGATTGCACGCCACCTTCTTATCAAAAATCTGAAAAGACCACATGGACTAGTTCTCCCTTATGTGTTCTACTTGTTAAGTCCTCAACAAATCTCCAGTAGGCTTATCAAACATCATTTCCCTTGCATAAACCTACTTGACTTTGGCTCATGCTGTTGATCCTTTCTGACTGTCATGTTATTGCATTCTTTATAATAGACTCTAGCATTCTACATACTACTGGGCTGGCACGGTGGCTCAGTGGTTAGCACTGCTGCCTCACAATGCCAGGGACCTGGTTTGATTCCAGCCTCAGGTGACTGTCTGTGTGGTTTTTGCACATTCTCCCTGTGTCTGCTTGGGTTTCCTCAGGCTGCTCCGGTTTCCTCTCACAGTCCAAAGATGTGCAGGTTAGGTCAGTTGGCCATGCTAAATTTTCCATCGGGTTAGGTGCATTAGTCTGAGGCGAAACGGGCTGGGTGGGTTAGTCTTCAGAGGGTCGGTGTGGACTTGTTGGGCTGAAGGGCCTGTTTCCACACTGGAGGCAATCTAATCTACTGATACAGTTTGGCAACAGTTTCTATAAGTGGCTGAGGTGTCCACGGGCTTACTTGTTGTTGTTAGGTTGAGTGCAGCCCCAGTCTAACAATTAACCCCGACTATGATAAATTGCCTAATGTAGAATAGATAGAACAACTATTAAATCCTTGGTCACTCTAGGTGGCAGAAAATACCACATCATGATTTTATGATGCTATCAGCCAGACATTTTACGCACCTAAATTTATTTGCAAATAAAATCCAGGGAAATAAAAACAAAAGAGATGGAGGCAATTTGTCAGAGAATAGGAATTAAGTGAAAGTGTTGGAATCTGTGCAGAGGAAATTAATGCATTATTTTTTATAAAGCTGCCATTTACAGTTTCTTGGAACACAACATAAATTTCAGATGGATTGGGGGACATTCTCTTTCCTCAGCATTTAGTTTACAAGCTCAGGATGTACTTTTCCATGTGAATGCATCAGCATCTGATACCATCAGTCTTGGGTTTTCTTGCCAGGACAAAGGAGATGAAAATAGAACTGGGATATTTAGTCTGTGGAAACTCTTGATTGAAAGTCATTACTTTGGATACAGTTAAGCAAACTTAATGTTAGCAGTCTTCATGCTTTGACAGACAATGGGATAATGGCTTGGCACAGCTGGCTTCCTTTGTATTTCCCCACAGGCTGATTTTTGCACCAAGCCACAACCAGAAGTTACATAATCGTCTGTCAAAGCCGCATCCATTAACATTTTAAACATGTTTCTCCAGCTGTCAAAACAACTTTGTCAAAAACTGTTTTACATCCTGAGAGCTTGACTGTCTCCTGCGTTTCACTTTGTATCTAACAAATTTATCCTCCCACGATAAACCAAAGTGAGAAATTCCTATGCAGAAAACCTTAAGTCTTCCCATAAAACTGTGTGATTGCATGTATATCAAACTGTTAGTAGTTACAGACCATGTGCTATTTGATCCTGCTCATGCCTGCTTTGGGATTTTGACTATGTGCCTGGGAGTGTTAACACCGATTTGAAAGCATTCACTTGCATGTCCAAACAGGGTATCTGTGACCTGGGTGATGCAGCAGTGAATCACAGAGTAACTGAAATTTACCAATTCTCTTTGATCTAACACAGAATGATATAGAATGTATGCTTAGAAATATACTATTTGGCTCAACAATCTATGCTGGTGTTTATACTCCACATGAACCTCTTCTGACTTGACTTCATTCAACTCCAAGTGCTGGTAAATGAGACTAGATGAATTTAGGTATGCCACATACAGTTCTGGTCACCGCATTCTAGGAAGGATGTGGAAGGGTTCAGAGAAAATTTACTAGAATGTTGCCTGGTAGGATGGGAAGGTCTTATGAGGAAAGGCTGAGGGACTTGAGGCTGTTTTTGTTGGAAAGAAGAAGGTTGAGAAGTGACTTAATTGAGACATATAAGATAATCAGAGGGTTAAATAGGGTGGATAGTGAGATCCTTTTTCCTCAGATATTGGCAGCTGGCACTAGGGGGGCATAGCTTTAAATTAAGGGGTGATAGATGTAGGACAGATGTCAGAGGTAGTTTCTTTACTCAGACAGTAGTAGAGGCGTGGAACGCACTGCCTGCAACAGTAGTAGACTCGCCAACTTTAAGGGCATTTAAATGGTCATTGGAAAGACATATGGATGAGAATGAAATAGTGTAGGATAGATGAGCTTCAAATTGGTTCCACAGGTCGGTGCAACATCGAGGGCCGAAGGGCCTGTACTGTGCTGTAACGTTCTGTGTTCTGTGTGTGTGTTCTATCAACCTCTTTGTTAATTCCTTTCACTTTCTTGTCTTTACTTAGTTTCTCTGAAAGCATCCAAGCTATTTATCTCAACAACTTGGCGAATGCTGGACTATTTCTTTACTTTGCGAATTTTGTTTTGTTTCTTAAGAATTTGATCTTAAGTATTTTTTTATCTAGGTACCTTTGTACCTACCATGATACTATAATGCGGCGAATTGTAAAGTTTTCAAGTGAGTACATGTGACAATAAAGTAATTCATTTTAACTCATTGTGGCAGCACATTTGATGTTACTGCGCACTCTCAGTACAAGGAAGTTACTTTCTGGGCATATTGGACTTCTTTGGACACTATTATATGGCAGAGCCCCTGATATTGGTCATTCACAAGTGAAAACCTTATCGAAATGTCAAAGTTGTCAAACTTTTCCACAACTTCAACCTTTGGTTTCTTAAGTGGTGCTTATTCCATTGAAGAATCAATTTTCACTGTCACTTCTACACCACTCTTCTGTACTTTGTGTTTCACATATTGCCAAGATCCTCCATAGTTGCCGGTCTGACACCATTTGTGGCGTTAGCACCCATTCTCACCGTCACTGTGGCTGAGTGGGTGCCTGGCTGGAACCACAGCAAATCCTGGTAGCCTCTCTCTGCTGTTTGTCTTCTTCTTCCTCCATCACCATGTCAAACAATCTGAGACTTGTTGATGCACCTACGTGGTGAAATAATTGTGTCACTCTCGACATATGGTTTCTAGCTCTGGATTTCTATTATTCCTCCACCTTGAATTCCTACAGTGCAGAAAGAGGTCATTTGGCCTATTGAGTGCACATTGATCCTTGGAAGAAGATCCCATCCAGACCCAACCCTCAACCTATCCCCATTCTGCATCATTTGAGTTCGGTGATTAATCCACCTAACCTACATGTCCCTGGATACCACATGGCCAGCCCATCCAACCTGCACATCTGAGGGAGAAAACTGGAGCACCTGGAAAAAATTTCACAGACATGTGGAGAATGTGCAAACTCCACATAGACACATCCTGAGGGTAGAATCAAACCCAAGGTCCCTGGTACTGTGAGGCTGCAGTGATAACCACTGAACCATTGTCTCGTTTCACCCTGCTTTGACAAGATATGTCAGGCAAGTGGACTGAGCAGAAGGTCATCATGAGTTGGTTGCTGAACACAGTGCTGTAAATCCAGTCCCAGGTGTGAAAGTTATTGTGCATTCAGTAGGTTTGATCCTTGAGGATGTTTAAGGATCATGGTTAAAACACTATTCCAATAATGTTAGCCAAGAAGTGCACGAACTGAGGGCTGAGCATTTGAGCACTGCCAAATTTGTGCTTGGAGTCAGACGGAGTCCAATAATGATGAGGCTCACTGACTTCCTAGGTGAGGTAGGGTTTGGGAAGGAGGTAGGGGTCAGTCCTCCAAGCACACCGAGAGAACTGCGCTGGTCTGCTCGAGTGTGAATGTAGCTGTAGACACCTGAGTGCTGCCCTGGCCAGTTTTTGAACTTATTTATTTCCTTTACAAACAATCAGCTAACAGGGTACCTTCTTGTCAAAATTCAGTTGTGCACTTTGAATTTGAGATAGAGAAAGTTTTGCGAAGCAAAGATATGGGCCAAAGGCAGGAATATGTAGTGAGGCCACAGATCATCCACGGTCTCATTGAATGGTGGAATGGCCTACTCCTGCTCTTACAATGCCAAGCTGCCACAGCCAGATACTCCTCTGAAGCTGCATGGCCCATTACTAGGCTGTCCAACTTTTACAGCCTCCTCTCCCCCCCCCCTCCCAACAGAAATAACTCTGCAGAGGCTGGTATTCCATCACCAATTAGCATGTATTCATATGTGGAGGGTCCTTGACACTGGTCACGCTCCCTCAAAGCCAGCTCTCAGAGTGCAAGTTTATATCTGTCAGCCAGGGGTCCCTGATGGGACCAGGTTAACAGCCCGAGTCAGGGAACTCATATTGTATGAGGTCCGCCTGGCTGATCTCGTTATAATCACTACACCCACTGCCTCTCGTAAGGCAGGGAAGCTGCCTCTGTGCCAGTTAAGTGGGCACACCATCAGAATGCCAAGTCCATCACTGTTTCTCCTCTTGGATTTGTGTTAAGGGGCTAGAAATAGCCCTGGCTCCTATTTTCAGTCCCCAGGGTGAAAACACAGCCCTTAAGTGTCTGCTTTCACTTCAGTCAGGAAGTGGGGAAGACTGATTTAGCATAAGTAAACTGCTTTGTTTCCTAGGTCTGCCTGTATCTGTCCATTGCAAACTGGAGGATCACGCATAAACCCCCATCCCATTCGTTCCAGTCAGAATTGCCATCTCACCAGTCTAGGTTGAATTGAACTCAGGGCCCAGAGTTGGAAGTTTTGAAGCATAGAAAGGTAATAGCACAGAGGAGGCCAATTGCATCCATGCCACCTCTGTGTATGAACAGCTTAGCCAGTTCCATTCCAGCCCTCTTTCTCTGATTCCCAGCAAATGTATTTCTCTCTGCTGCTTATCCAATTCCCTTCTTAAAGCCACAAACGAACCTTCCACCATTGCATTTGTGTGCATTTTAATTGATTGATGGGATGGGGCATTGCTGCCTGGGCCAGCACTTCCTGTCCACATCCTAACTGCTCTTGAGAAAGTGGTGGAGAGCTGCCTTCTTGAACCACTACAGTCCATTAGGGGGAGCTAGGTGCAACCACAGTTCAATCCAGATTGGAATCACTCATTGCATAAAAGGTTTTCCCTTTTGTCACCATTACTTATTGTCTCAGTCACCTTTAGTCTAACTCCTTTGCTTCTTGACCCACCGGTGGGATGTATTTTTCTCAATCTTCTGCCTAACTTCCTCTTTGAACATCTTTATCAAATCTCTTCACAACCTTAACTTTAAGAAAAACAGTTTTTCCAATCAATTCCTGCCTCATCCTTGGAATAATTCTCATATTGTTTCTGCACCCCCTCTAAAGTCTTCACAGTATTAACTCTGGCACTCATGACTGGATGAAATTCTATACTTGAAGCTGAACCAGTCTTTTATTCAGGTTCATCAGAACTTGCTTTTGTATTCTTACCTTCTATTTATAAAACCCAGAAGCCTTTTTTTTATTAACTACTTTCTCAACCTGTCTTGACACCATGAATGATTTGTGCACATATATTCCCACATCTCTCTGTTCTTGCACACTGTTTAGAATACTAAACCTTCATTTTATATTGCTCTTTTTCCTTCTGTCTACCACAATGTATGATTTAACACTTCCCTGCAATACGTTTCATTTGCCTTATGTCCATCTATTCTACTGAAATGTCTAATGCCTCTTCCAGTCTGTCACTATCCTCTTCACAGATTTCAGCACCTGCAGATTCTCTGTTATTTGCTCATTTTGAAATTATGCTGTGTAAACTTAAATCCAGACCATATAGAATGTTAAAAAAAACACCAGTCCTATTACTGACCTGTATGGGACCCCACTGCATACCTTGCATGGTTCAAAAGACCACTGTTCAACATGAATCAGGTTCCTCTCACTAGAGAAAATCACATCTATGTTGCCACTGTCTCATTTTCCCATAGGCTCCAACATTCCTGGCAAGGCTACTGTGTGGAGCTTTATTAAATGTCTTTCAGAAGTCCATTTACAGCAGATCAATTGCTTTACCTTCAGCAACCTTCTTTGTGACTTCATCAAAAATCTCAATCAAATGAATTAAACATGATTCGCCTTGAACAAATGCATGCTGGATTTCCCTAATTTTAATCCACAGTTGTCCACGTGCCTGTTAATTTTGTCTCAGGTATCTTTTTAAAACGTTTCCTTACCATCTATTTTCCATAATCTTTTCTATCCAGTGATGTCTCAACTTCATGTACAGCCACCCTTTCTTTATCAACTTATCCTTCTGACTTATCCGCTCCACTCTCCTCTCCGATCTATCGCCATCACCCCCCACCTGCACTTACGTATCACATTCCTGGCTACCTTCCTTCCATCCCCACTCCCCCGACTATTTATCTCTCAAACCTCTTGGGCCCTCCCCACATTCCTAATGAAGAACTTATGTGTGAAACATCGATTCTCCTGCTCCTTGGATTCTGCATGACCTGCTGGGCTGTTCCAGTGCCACACTTTTGACTCTGACTCTCCAGCGTCTGCAGTCCTCACTTTCTCCTTCATCAATGTTTAGCTTATTGAGTATCTCAACAACCTCCTCCTTTCTGTAACTATTAGCGTCTTCCTCTCTGGTAAAGACAGATATAAAATGTTAATATTCTGGATAGTGTCGAAGGTGTATCTGCCAGTGTGAGTGACCGCTTTGAGGATGGAGGTGCGGTTTGGCCTATGTTGCCAAAAGCTTAGTAAAGGTTGTCAGTTGTTCATAGGCATGATTTAGAAGTGGACATCTTCCAATTTAATCTGCTTTGTCTGAGACTAATTCACATCTGACTCCTTTTACTTGTGGATGGGTTGTCAGTTTGAAGCAACAGTATATGGCACAGCGGCCCTCCCAATTGGCAATTTTGTGCATCCAAAGCATCCAGATGCTGACCTCGAACCTGCTGACTATAGACGGAGTACTGGATCAGCCGAACCAACTGGTGCCTTGTTGAATGTACCAAGCAATGAAATGCTGAAGATGGCATTACTTCAAATTGGAGTGCAAACAGTCTGACAGAAGACACCAATGCTAGAAAGGACAGAAGGGATTGTTTTAACTTTCTATGGTTATACAAAATGGACATGCTCGGATTGATCGTTCATTTTATGCGCTGCCTGAGTTTCCTTTTGATTAAATTCGTGAAGTGATCATTCAGAGTGTGCATGATGAGCACATTTTGTGACTATGTTCTTCTTCATGGTGCACAAGTTAAAATTTCTCCCAAACTGTTTCTCCCATCCAAATTATCATGACCACATGAGGCATATCCTCAGATATACTTGGGGAACTGCAAAGTCGTGGAACTTGTTTATCGTTCCATTTTCATACGTTTCAATGTGAAAAGATAATCAATGGTATGGTTGTATGCTTTAACCAAAACAACGAGTCAGTTTATTGGTCAACTAAAGCTGAAAATTATTTGAATAAAGTAGTAATACAGTTATTAGCTCGGTACAGATATAAAGATTTGAAGTAAGGATGAAACTTACATATGTGGATGAAAATGAACTCAGTCTCTTGTATCATTGAAGGCCTCATTTGCTTAGGGTTCTTTCACTACAGCTTAAACTTGAAATTAGTTTTGACATCTAATTGCATGGTCAGAGGTTACCTACATAGGTAAGTCTATGTCAGTCGAAGAATAAGGGATAAGCCAGGCAGAACTGAGATGAGAAAGAGTTGTGAACTTGTGGAATTTTCTTTCACTGAAAGCAATGGGGCCAGCTTGTTAGAAATGTCTAAGAGGGAGCTGGATGTGGCCCTTGCGGCTAAAGGGATCTAGGAGTATGGAGGGAAAGCGGGAGTGGGATACTGAAACTGCATGATCATATGGAATGGTGGCACAGACATAGAAGGGCCGAATAGCCTACTCTTGCACCTATTTTCTATGTTTCTACAGGTAGACTTGGTAAATAGAGCAGCTTCAGGGAACAAATTAAAGTATATTTCATTATTGTTTCTGCTGATATGGCATTGAAAACTGCAAGGAATCCTTTCCAAAAAAAGCACAAGAGGGTTTATTGGCACTTTCATTTTCTACAACCCATGGTGTTAGAGAGAAAACTACAACTCTTACTGTACACTAGAGCTGGTGGCTGTGGCTTCATACAAAATAGTTGTTCACAGCCAGTCTTAGACATAATAACTTTAGCATGGGTGCTATCCCAAAGCTGGTGACACAGGCTTCCATAATGGGTTCCATATTGGTTTCCATATTGGGTTGGCTGGGCTTGGGGCACAGATCTCATCATTTGTCTTTTTGGTCAATGTAGTTCACTTTTGACTGTCTCAGTCATTAGCTTGGATAGTTGTCATTGTCAGGCTGTGGTGAGCTAGGTCGGGCTATTCATACCTCCAGAGGGATCAATGGCAAGATGTCCTGTTTACTCTTGGAAGTGTTTTCTTTGTTCTTTATCCTTAGGTAAAGACAGGTTTAGATGGAGGATCTGTATTTGCGCAGGCTTGGAGGGCCGAAGGGCCTGTTCCTGTACTATAATTATCTTTGTTCTTTGTTCTATTCATTGGATTTCAAAAGGTCTCTTGTGATTTCTGGCTGAACTAAGTACAATCTTCCAACAATAACAAATTAAATTTACAAAGGTAGTCATGAGACCTCTGGGAGCCATTTTGCAAGATTTTTTTGTCTGACTTAAAGACAGGTCAGCTTTCTTTGCAAAATTTATAAATTTAATAATGCAGTCATGACACTAACTCGATTTTAAAGTGACAGATGATGTTTTAATCAGTGGATTATGTACTTTGAAAGACACTGCCATATTCTGCCAATGATATCTGATTAACAGACTAATCAACAGTTGGTAAATACATAAATGTATTCTCCTCTTGGTGATTGCTTCCATGTAGTGGGATTTCAGGGGGACAAGGTGCTTGTCCAAGGTTTAACTGCAAGGACAAATTCGACAACAGCACATTCTGGGGCCACAGCACTGATGCACATGCTCAGTAAAGGAGACCCACCTTCTCCTGTATCAGGGACTACTTGTCGATGAATGTTGTGAGGAGGGCAGACAGTGTCATTCTGCTTGCTCCATTAAAAAGGATCCTCACATGCCTGGCATGTCAAGGCTGTCAGCATTTATATTGCCAACCTGCTATGAATGAATGCCTCTGTAAAGGAAGATCAGCTTATCATCAGTATGAAGAAACCACGAACAGAGTTTCTGGTAACATCAATTGTGGGGACGACAATCTTCAACTAATACAAAATAAGAAATCTTTTATATATATTTAACAGCCACACATATTTTTACATTGACATTTGGTGTAATAGCATGTAGATGATACAATAGAATGATGATATTCACGGCATCCCACTTTAATTCAATTCAATTCAATTTTCAGATGTTTACCTGAATGTGCACATTATTGCTTGTTGCATATGTAAAATGAAAAGTGATTACCAATTCCTAAATGAGCTTACAATGGTACTCAGCATTAGAGGGTGAGGAGATTCCTGCCTCTAGTATTAACCTAAACTCGGTTAGGGGATGGGGTAATGGGGAGGCTTTCCCAGTACTCAGCGGATACAAAGAAACAAGGTGTTGATTTCAGGGTTGGTTTTCTGCTGGCATTCAGTTGCCTCCAATCCACCTTGGCACCTAAGATAAAAGCTAAAAGTGCTGTGAATGTACAGGTGAGACTTCAGTTGGGTAGATATGATTAACCCATTAAGAAACCATGCCTCTTGCTCTCTGACTTGTGCTGTATGACCTGCAATTCTATTTTTAGCTTGGATTTCTAGCATTTTGCAGTGCATTTCTTTCTCCACTAACTGATTATGTACAGCTATGATTCTTCTGTTGTGAATTGAGTTGCATAAGTGCCCAGCAACTCATTTTTACTTTGTTGTAACAGATACAGAGGTCAAGATGGAAAGGTGATGGCCTAGTGGTATTATTGCTGACTTATTCATTCAGGGACCCAGGTAATGTTCCGGGGACACAGGTTCAAATTCCACTGTGGGAGATGGTGGAATTTGAATGCATTTAAAAACAAATTTTGAATTAACAGTATAATGATGACCATAATACCATTGTGGATTGTCAGGGGGGAAAGCCCATCTGGTTCACTAAGGTACTTTAGGGGAGGGAACTACCATCCTTACCTGGTCTGGCCTCCATGTGACTCCAGACCCACAGCAATGTGGTTGGATTGACCCCTCTCAGTCCTCTGGGCAATAAATGTTGGTTTAACCAGACACCCTCATACTGTAAATAAATACATTAATATAAATAAATGAACTGCTTCATAACACCATTACACACAGTTACAATAGATCTTCAGCATGTAATAGTTGCAACTGCTTACACCCAGCTGATCAGCTGGTCACATGAACCTCCTCCTCAGATTTCTCCAGTTTCCTCATTTCTCCTCCCTCCACCTTGTCTCAGTCTTTCAGTTTGAACCTCCTCCTACCCTACTTCATCTAAATTCCACCAATATATCCTTCTTATCCTTTATCCATTGTCTGTTTATCTAGCTTCTCTTTAAACGTCTCTATGTTATTTAAATGGATGCACCATAATGCAGGCACTGAAAATCTGAAATAAGCACAGAGAATGCTGGAGAAACTCAACAGGTATTGCAGCATCTGTGGAGAGAGAAACCAAATTCATATTTTGAGTTAGTATGACTTTCAGACTGGAAAGGTGTTGGAACACTGGTTATTTTTTATACTTTTGACAGAGGCAGAGGAGGAGCTGGAGGGCAGAAGGTAGAGAGGCCCTTTCAGCTCAGAAGAAGAGTTGTCCCAGCTCGAAATCTTAACTTTTGTTTCTCTCTCATTGCTGCTGCCGCACCTGCTGAGTTTCTCTGTCTTTGAGTCTGCTTTTTACCGCAGCCATTTACAGAGTCCTATGTTCTTAGCACTCTGAAAGAAAATGATTCTTTTGAATTTCTTGTTTGATTTACTTTCATTTGTGATGTGTTGTTCTTTATAATTTTAAATATTCTATTTACATTTTTGTTATTTGTTAATGGGGTGTGGGTGCCGTTGGCTGGGCCAACATTTATTGCCCATCTCTAACTGCCCAGACGACAGTTAAAAGTCAATCACATTGCTGTGCGTCTCGAGTTACACGTAGGCCAGACCAGGTAAGGACCGCAGTTTCCTTCTCGAAATGACATTAATGAACATCTTTCCCCCAAAAAAATCCTGCTTAAAATTTGAAAGCTCTCCATAGGTCAGCTTCTAGAGAAAAGAAAAAGAAAGACATATTTATATCATGTCCTACATAAACTCAGAGCATTATAGCCAATGAAATACTTTTTGATGTGTACTCAATGCTATTTTGTAGGAAATGCAGGAGCAGACTTTTACACAGCAAGAACTCATGTACAGGAATGTAATAATGACAAGGGTTTTTTTTTTAAACCGTGGCTGAATAAGAATAAAGTATTGCCCAGGGCACCAGGGTTAATTTCTGACATTACTGTTCCTGATTGATATAACCTCTCAGTTCTCATAGAGTGGGCAGTGGAATCACATCGATGAGTTGTTTCATTGCTCCATTTGCTTGTCACTATAAGAGGTCAAAATATGCCTTAATGCTTCAAATTCTTACCCACGCCCCCACCGCCCTCCACAAATGAAAAAAAAAAGCTTCCAACACTTCTAAAACACACTGTACTATGTACTTTCATGTCTGATCATTCGCGTATGGAGTCAGTAATGTGCTGATAACTCCTTTTCAATCTCTTCTTCAGTATGTGTATTTATCATGGACTCAGCAGCTTGACTAGAACATGCAAGATTGTGCCATTTGCAAAATCCTCTTTAGCTGGAAGCATTCCGTGCAACTGAATTTCATCCATCATAGTTGCATCCATATGAGAAACAGGACAAATAGCGTACTGGAAAGAAAGGAGTGGAATAGCAGTGCTCGGCCTGAGTGTGGTGCAGTTGGTTAAAAGAAAGGTTCTGTTGAAGCTCAGCTGCTTGTCTTGTGAATAGTCAGCTGAATAGGCAACTGTGCTGAACAAAGCCAACGTGGAGACTGGATCAGGGTTTAAATTCAGTTCAGAAACAGAGCAGTATTTGCCATGACTACCGGTAACAAATTATTCGATTAATTCTCTAGAGTGTGATTTTAACCTAAAAGTTTATGATTCAGGAGCCAGTTAAGTCTGATTACCTGTACCTAATGCGTGCAGCAAAACATATGTAAGTCTGTAAAAACTAAGGAGCTAAAACTGCCAGCTCCCTTTAATGAATCTACTTTAACAGTTCAAATTCCAGGATTTGAGCATACTTGGATTAATGAAGGAGCTGTACACTGTGTAGTAGATTCAAAGACAGAGCAGGCAACAAGTGTCCTGTTTATCCCCTCCCAGTACCAACAGGGTCCCATGCTGATGGAGTGGCCTCAAGGATATCAGTTGTTCAGCATCTGTAGGTATACTGCCAGGCATAATATGTCAGATTGCCTACCACAACTACATAGAACAATGGTAATTACCTGGCTGGAGTCATAATGGTAATAACTGATGAATAAAAACATAACTACTGGAAGTTGCTGCTGAAACAGTAAAATGGGTATTCACTCTGCTGATGTAGAGCTTAATTTTCCAATCTTTATAATGGTTACCAAACATGTGTGCTAAAAGTCACATCTGGAGCATATTCTGGCAAAGCTGGGAGACAGGGACACAGCTGGCAACAAGTGCCAAGTGTAATTTACCACTGGTCACAGGAGTAATCATTCGAGAAGAACTGGGGGTACGGAAATTCAACTACCTAACAAGCTCGCATTAATGGAGCAGGTTTCAGGCTGCCAGAGAAGGTTATGCACAGCAGATCCCTGATGTGGAATAATGTTGACTTCAACCATTGTGCAACCAAGAAATAACATGTATTGATTTTCATTTACTTTGACTGTTGGCTTTTGAAAAGTACAAGGATAAGATTGCAAAGCTGATGCAAAGCTGTTATCAAAATAGCTAATCAATTACCAGGATCTATTTTGAGAGTTTCAGCTCCAATAAATTCTATTAAACATCTATAGATCAATGGAAGTTCTGGAACCAGAGCTGACTGTAGGCTGTTCAGTTTTATAGTGACACAGCTAGCCAATTAAATGATTGTTTACACTTTTGTGGCATCAATTTATCCAAATAGATATTCTATTTGACTCAGTGCAGAAAGCTAGCCTACTAGTAATGGACAAGATCCGAAAATCAAATTTAAAGGGCTGTGTGCAATTGAAGATGTGGCTTGAGCTTTTATCAGGGTCTGGCACAAATTTAAAATATTAGACACCTTTGCACACTTAGAGAAAGGTAAAGGGGGAAAGTAAGTGACAATTAAGTTGAAGGTAGATGGAATTTGTTTTGAAGCTACAGAATTTATTGTGTCATTATATAGTAGATGGATGCAGTTATGGTTTCATGGCTGTCCAGTTACATGAGATTCATCTCATCATGTTCACATTTAAGATTGAGATCTCTATGGTTAAGATAGCATGCCGACACATTAAAGAGGACTCAAAGAATCTCACTGACATCATGGACAGAGTTGGAAGGAAAGGCTAAGTGGTTAGCACTACCACCTCACAGAACCAGGGACCCAGGTTCAATTCCAGCCTCGGGCAACTGTCTGTGTGGTTTCAACATTCTCCCCATGTTTGCATGAGTTTCCTTCCAGTTTCCTCCTGCTATCTGAAGGTGTGCAGATTAGGTGAATTGACCATGTTAAATTGCCCATTGTGTCCAGGGATGTGTAGGTTAGGTGGATTACCCATGGGGAATGCAGTTTTACAGGAACGGGTTGGGGAGTGAGTCTGGGTGGGATGCTCTTCGGAGACTTGGTGTGGATTTGTTGAACCAAATGGCCTGTTTCTGCACTGTAGGGGTTCTGTAAGTTAAGGCTATTTTTGATTAAAATCTTCAAGATCTTTAAAATGCTGAGATGAAGATTTGATGGAAACATAAGACTTCGATTGCCAGTTCAGATTTAGAAAACAAAAGTTTAAAACTCATAAATGGATTCAGCTAGAAACAGGAAAAGATAACCTTACATTTGGGGGAGTGATGATTTTGTGGAACACTCCAAAAATCCAGTTGACGTATCAACTAGCCTATTCAGAAAAAAGTTGGATGAGCACCTGGTTCAGTATAGGATTAGTGTTTTAAGCAAAATGTATTGGGCTTGAAATGATCAAATATTGCAAACTGGTGCTGGAGGGAGGAGAAACAGTATTATCAGTAAATCGCAGATACCTGGGTTACACACTGAAGGCATAGCAATGGGAAATCTGGTGTTTCTTCTCTTGTTTATCCTTTGAAGACCTTGCCTTAGGAATTAAAACACTGTGGTCTTTGTAGGGCCTGTGGAAAGAGCTGTCAGAAGTTTTTAACGAGCCATTCCTCTCAGTTGTAACTGATCCTCTTTATTTTCACTGAATAATTGAACTACTGTCTTATCTCCTTTTCATGATTCTATTTACATCAGGGGATTACATACAAACAGTATCTTCATCCAGGTCTTCTTCATAATGCAAGCATTTGTGAAATTCATGATATTTTCAGTTACTAAGCATATCTATGCAGTGTCCTTCCCCATAGCCAGGACCATTCATTTTATAAACCTAACCTTCCTATTTATTTGGACATAGATACCACTATGAGAGTTTATTGGGGCATCAGTACAGCACCCTAGGGTTCCAAAACTCAATTTCCTACTTCACTGAATATTTAACAATGGCTGTTCCCATGATGCGATGATTTAATTCTTCAGTCTTATTGAAGTGAGATTTGCATCATTCACAAAGCCAAGAAGTCAAGAAGGTGTTTTTGCAGCTGTTAAGTGGCACCATTATATTGTGGTAGCTTGTAATAAATGATTACATCAAGATCCCACAGACAGTAGTGTGTTCACCAGTTTTAGTAGCAGTGGTTGAGGGATATATATTGGCCAGAAGACTGGAGAGAACTCTACAGGTCTTACTTGAACATTTGCTTCTGCTTGCCTCATCCCAACATCACTAAATAAAACCCAATGTTTCCAAATGTAGCTAATGTGACAATATCTAGACAGTCTGGTTTGTGATGTTAATTGTGGAAAAGAGTCAGGAAGTCGGTGCTCAATCCCTGACTCATTTTCACAATACTGACCTTATAGATTCACCAGAACAGGTATATGGGGCTTAGATTAACATCAGATCAAAAGATGTCACCTCCAACAATACTGTGTTCCATCACTTGTGCATCTGCCTTGATTGTTGTGTGATCCAGCCCTGCAATGGAAATGGAATCCAAAATCTGATGGTTCAAAGATGAGAGGGCTACCAATTGACAACAGTGGCACTGCAAATGAAACCTTTATTTTTCCATTCATTTGAAAGATGATCCTTCTGAAAGGGCAGCACTTCCTTGGTACTGTTCTGGAGTGTCAGTTTACATTTTGTTTTCAAGTCTTTCAAATAAGATTTAAAGACAGAGGTTGGAGTTTTCTCAACTGTTCCATGGTAGATGGGAGACTTCTTCTGGGAACAGAGCTAAAGTAAGAGTGACTGCCCTTGAAATCGAGGCAGCATTTGAACAAGTATGGCATCGAGAAGCTGCTATGGACCAGACCAGAGCCTCTCAAAATATTTTAAAAAGGTAGCCTCGACCCGAACTTATTCTTATTTTAAAGGTAGGTGTAAAGTGTTATGTTTCAGATTTGATGCAACTGGTCAAACTGCTCAAAACACAATATGTTCAAACACTATAGTTAAAATACAACAAAAGATAGAAGAACTTAGAATAACATAGCTCTATTGGAAAACTTAACAGAATAACAGATGCATTAACTATTACTAATTAACTGTTCCAATTGATTGACATCTCATTAACACATCCTTTGGCAAAAAGGCAAATTCAGAAATCAGATTTTGTCATATGCAACGTGCACAGTTGGAAGAGAAACCCCTACTTCTAGCTGTAACTTTGAGAGGGATTTCATCAAGACTCTAGCAGCTTCTCCTGAATCTAAATCTTTAAAAAACTCACTGGAAATCCTGGTCTTATGTAAAGATGAGATGTGATGGTTCAATTAGGGTGCTTAAGAGTTACAAGTTAGCTAGGAAGGACTTAAACAGAGAGCTAAGAAGAGTCAGCAGGGGACATGAGAAGTCTTTGGCAGGTAAGATCAAGGAAAACCCTAAAGATTTCTATAGGTATATTAGGAATAAAAAAATGACGAGTGTAAGAGTAGGGCCAGTTAAGGACAGTAGTGGGAAGTTGTGCATGGAGTCCAAAGAGATAGGAGAGGCACTAAATGTGTATATTTTTGTCATTATTCACACAGGAAAAAGATAATGTTGTCTAGGAGAATATTGAGATACAGGCTATTAGACTAGACAGGATTGAGGTTCATAAGGAGGAGATGTTAGCAATTCTGGAAAGTGTGAAAATAGATAAGTCCCCAGGGCTGGATGGGATTTATCCTAGGATTCTCTGGGAAGCCAGGGAGGAGATTGCAGAACTTTTGTCAACAGGATTAATTCTAGAAGACTGGAGGATAGCAAATGTTGTCTCCTTGTTGAAGAAGGGGAGCAGAGACAACCCTGGTAACTATAGACCAGTGAGCCTATGGAATATATTGAAGTTAATTTGGCAGTTATGTAGTTAACTTAGTGGTGTAGTGCATGCAGGGGATTATGTTATAGGGCTCAGGTAACAAATAATGGTAGCACACTATGATAGGACAGTTAAATCGTGTGATAAGTGAGCTAATGCAAAAGACGATGGTGGTGTAACTTGATAGGTTATGTGTAAGCAGTAGACAAGTCTGGCAGAAGATGATTTGTTTAGAAAGACAAAGAAAGCTAGTATGATTGGTTATGCTAATGCTACCAGATAAGCGTGGGAGCTAGAAAAATATAAACAGATGAGGCCCCAAGAGGGGGGTGGGAAGACAGGAAAGGAATTTACTGATTGCCACAGCTTGTATTTGCAAATAGAAGTCAAGCTTCATAAGGGATTTTCTGCATCTCCTGGTAATTTTCTCAGAGTATTGGGTGGTCTTTCAACAACAAGCTTACTTCTGTTGTGGAAAAAGTGTTGGAAAGGATTATAAGAGATAGGATTTTTAATCATCTAGAAAGGAATAATTTGATTAAGGATCATCAACATGGTTTTGTGAAGGGTAGCTCATGCCTCACAAACCTTATTGAGATCTTTGAGATAATGACCAAACAGGTAGATGATGGTAAAGTGGTTAATGTGGTGTATAAGGATTTCAGTAAGACGTTTGATTAGGTTCACCACGATAGGCTATTGCACAAAATTTGGAGGCATGGGATTGAGGGTGATTTAATGGTTTGGATCAATAATTGGCCAGCTGAAAGGAGACAGAGGGTGGTGGTTGATGGGAAATGTTCATCCTGGAGTTCAGTTACTGGTGGTGTACTGCAAGAACCTGTTTTGGGGCCACTGCTATTTGTCATTTTTTATAAATGACCTAGATTAAGGTGTAGAAGGATGGGTTAGTAAATTTGCGGATGACACTAAGGTCAGTGGAGTTGTGGACAGTGTCGAAGGATGTTGCAGGTTACAGAGGGACATAGATAAGCTGCAGAGGTGGCAAATGGAGTTTAATGTGGAAAGATGTGAGGTGATTCACTTTGGAAGGAGTAAAAGGAATACTGGGTACTGGGCTAATGGTAAGATTCTTGGTCATTCAGATGAGCAGAGAGATCTCAGTGTCCATGTACACAGATCCCTGAAAGTTGCTACCCAGGTTGATAGGGTTGTTAAGAAGGCATACGGTGTGTTAGGTTTTATTAGTAGAGGGATTGAGTTTTGCAGCCATGAGGTCATGTTGCAGCCACATTTGGAGTATTGCACACATGATGGTCACATTATCAGAAGGATTTGGAAGATTTGGAAAGAGTGCAGAGGAGATTTACCAGGATGTTGCCTGGTATGGAGGGAAGATCTTATGATGAAAGAGTGAGGGACTTGAAGCTGTTTTCATTAGAGAGAAGAAAGTTGAAAGGTGACTTAACAGAGACATACAAGATGATCAGAGGATTAGATAGGGTGGACAGTGAGAGCCCTTTTCCACAGATGGTGATGGCTAGCACGAGGGGACATAGTTTTAAATTGAGGGGTGATAGATTTAGGACAGATGTCAGAGATGGGTTTTTTACTCAGAGAGTAGTAGGGGTGTGGAATGCCCTGCCTGCAACAGTAGTACACTTGCCAACTTTAAGGGCATTTAAATGATCAATTGAAGAAACATATGGATGATAATGGAATAGTGTAGGATAGATTGGCTTCAGGTTGGTTTTACAGATCGGTGCAAAACTGAGGGCCGAAGGGCCTGTGCTGCTCTGTAATGTTGTATGTTCTATGTTCCATGTCTGAGAGAGCTGGCCCCACCCAGCCAGGCTGTTTCTATTGTTCCAACTTAAAAAAAAAGCCTCACAAACTGTTTACTGTTATCACAGACTGCCCAGTACCTACCGTTTAATCTCTCTCTTAACAGAAATGAGGAGAAAATATGCTATTCAAAGCAACAGCCCTAGCAAAAAATGAAGTCAGTTGAAACTGGGGAGCAACTCATTTCTGTTTTGAGTCATATCTGGCACAAAGGAAAGAGATTGTTGTTGTTGGAAGTCAATTATCTCAGCTTCCTGACACCTTTCCAGTTCTTCAGAATAGTATCTGGGCCTAAAGTGTATTCAACTGTTTCATCATTGACCTTCTCTCCATTATAAGGTCAGAAGTGAGATGTTTGTTGATGATTGTACAATGTTTAGCATTGTTCACAACTCTTCACATACTGAAGTCATCAGTGTCCATGTGCAGTAGGATGATGAAAAAATGAAATTTCATCTTTAAACTGATAAATAGCAAGTAATATTCACAATACTCAAGTTTCAGGATATGACCTGTTTCAACAGAGGAGAATCAAACCATCTCTCATTGACGTTCAATAGCATTGCTATCACTGTACTTTTAAAAAACATTATGTGGAACATGGGCATTGATGTCTGGGCCAACATTTATTGCCTGTCCCTAGTTGCCATTGAGAAGGTGGTGGTGAACCGCCTTCTTGAATTGCTGCAGTCCATGTGCTGTAGATAGATGCACAATGCTGTTAGGGAGGGAATTTCAGGATTTTAACCCTCACTATCAATATTCTGGACGTTACCATGGATCAGAAATTGAATCAGACTAGCCACATGGCCATAAGAGCAAGTCAAATGCTGAGAATTCTGCATTCAGTCCACTGTCCTTCTATTTCTCTATAGCCTGTCCACTGTCGACAAGGAACAAGACAGGAATGTGATAGAATACTCCCCAACAACACTGAAGAACATCTAAGAGAGAGGCACCGGTTTGATTGGCAACCTATCCATCACTTCCAGCATTCACACTCTTCACAATGGATGAACAGTAGAACAACACTTCTCATCTCCCTGATGCCAGTTTATAATAATTGATTGTTTTAAGATAGACTACAACAACTCACCGAGATTCCTTTGACAGCACCTTCCAAAACCATGATCTCTACCTACTAAATGTGAGGTGTTGCATTTTGGTCAGAGCAAGACTTATGTAGTTAATGGCAGGGTCCTGGGGAATGTTGTCAAACAAAGAGACTTTGGGATGTAAGTTCATAGTTCCTTGAAAGTGGAGTCACAGGAAGACAGGGTTGTGAAGAAGGCTTTTGGTACATTTGCCTTTATTGGTCAATGCATTGAGTATAGGAGTTGGGATGTCATGCTGTGGCTATACAGGACATTGGTTAGGCCAATTTTTGGAATATTGCATTCAATTCTTGTCTGTCTGCTATAGAAAAGGTGTTGGTAAACTTGAAAGGGTGTTGAAAACATTTACAAGGATATTGCCAAGGTTGGAGGGTTTGAGCAATAAGGAAAGGCTCAATAGGCTGGGGCTATTTTCCTTGGAGTGTTGGAAGCTGAGGGGTGACTTCTTAGAGGTTTATAAAATCATCAGGAGCATAGATAGGGTGAATAGTTAAGATCTTTTCCCCAGGGTAAAGAAGATCAAAGGGGCAATTCTTTCATGCAGAGAGTGGTGCATGTATGGAATGAGCTGCCAGAGGAAGTGATGGAGGCTGGTACAATTACAGCATTTAAAAGGTATCTGGATGGGTATATAAATGGGAAGAGTTTAGAGGGATATGGCCCAAGTGCTGGTAAATAGGACTAGATTAGGTTGGGATATCTGGTTGGCATAGACAAATTAGACTGAAGGATCTGTTTCTGTGCTGTACATCTCCATGACTCTATGACTCTAAGTCCAGAATTAGAGGGCATAGGTTTAAGATGAGAGGGGAAAGACATAAAAGGGATCTAAGGGGTAACGTTTTCATGCAGAAGGTGGTGCATGTATGGAATGAATTGTCAGAGAAAGTGGTGGAGGCTCGTACAATTACAGCATTTGACAGGCAGCTGGATGAGTACAGGTATAGGAAGGGTTTAGAGGGATATGGGTCAAGTGCTGGCAAATGTGACAATGGGCAGATCTGTTTCTGTACTATGCAACTCTGTGTCTCTGTAGGGGAAAGGGTAACAGCATCTCTAAGTTCTTCTCCAAGTCCTATACCATCCCATCTTGGAACTATATTACCATTCCTTCACTGTCATTGGGTCAAAGTCTTAGAACTCTCTTCCTAACAGCATCCCTACATTCCAAGGACTACAGTAGTTCAAGAGGACAGCTCAGTACCACATGTCAATGGCAATTAGAATGAGAAATAGATACTGGCATAGCAGTGATGTCCACATCCCTCAAACAAATAACAAAAATATCTAGTTGCATTCATTGTAATCTTCTGGTACACTTAAGGTAACTGGAAGTTTTAGAATCAATTTGCACAACTTGTCATGGATTGGTATCCACAATGTTATGAGAATCATTAAGTTATTGTACCCATTTTGTTATACCCCTTATCACATCAAGTGGTTTGGATAAAGTTTATTGCACTAATAAAGTAGCACATGAAGAAGATTTCAGAGTAAAGACTGGTTAAGGGTTGTATGGGGAAAGAGTGTCAAATGGTACCAGTTTTTGATTGTTCAAACAGGTACTCAAGGTAAGCTGAACTGCTTCATCCTCCACTGTAAATATCAGTGGTTCTATCATTTCCTAAAAGGCTATTGCTTGCCAAAAACTATTTTCAACCAATTTATTGACAAAAAGAAGTTTCAATTTTACACAGAAATGGTCTTTGAAATGTTCCAAGGTGCAAGAGCCTTAGTCACATACCCGGAGTGTCTTTGAACAGCTGATTCTCTTCAATGAAACCTGACTGATCTGGTGACATGACAGCTATTTCTCATAACAGCCCTCATTGCATTTTTATGAATTATGAAAGGAGCTGGTGGTGGTATTTGAAAGTCAGCAGTGTGAGACCCTAACCAAGTACCAAAGCCAGGAGTCACCTTTCTTTGATAGTTTCATACCTATGAATTTAAATTCTGAACAGATAAAAAATATCCGAGAGTATTAATCACAGAAAAGCTAGTAATCTGTTGTTCAAATGTGATACAGAGAGAGAGAGAGAGAGAGACAGACAGAGAGAGAGAAGTAGAATTTCTTTTCTGCTGGCTTGATTAAGTTTTGCCTACCTGAGAGCTTGATAACACGTACATGTAATGGAATATAGCACTCATTAAAAATCAATCAGTTCACTGGTGCAGTATCAATGCTGGTTCATGAAGGGGTGAAATTGGTAATTTCACTCACCTACACCTGATTAGCTTTCTGGATTATATGGAAATAAGTGCCAAACTGTTCGTGTTGATAGCACTGGCAAGTCACTCTAGCCAACTGATTTGAAGGTACTGCAGTCTGTAATACTTGCAGAAGAACTCAAATCTGAATACTAATTGTTCTGTATAGCATTGAGTACAGAAAGCCCTGATTGTCTAAGGTAAATGAATGGACGAGGAAATCTGTATTTCCATTGAACTGCCTGGAATAGAATCTCCAGTAACTGTTAAAATAATTCAAGGCTTATATGTAGTGAATCAAGCAGCACCAGGCTGCATAGGAAGGAAACAAGGGTGAGATGCACCTCATGATCTTGCCCAGATTCAGAGCCTATAATGTTGCTGGAGTGAAATCCCACACTGTCTCGGCACTTCAGTGACTGACCTGGCAAGGCTTTATTGTACAGTGCTGCTAAACACAGCCTCCCTTAAATGGTGAAAATGTGTTGCTGGAAAAGCGCAGCAGGTCAGGCAGCATCCAATGAACAGGAGAATCGACGTTTCGGGTATGAGCCCTTCTTCAGGTATCCTGAAGAAGGGTTCATGCCTGAAACATCGATTCTCCTGCTCCTTGGATGCTGTCTGACCTGCTGCGCTTTTCCAGCAACACATTTTCAGCTCTGATCTCCAGCATCTGCAGTCCTCACTTTCTCCCTTAAACGGTGTCAGGACTGATAATAGATGTAGACTGCATTATCAGTCATCCCGAGTGGCAATGACAGATTGCAAAAGACTGCAGTGAATCATGCAGAGGGTCATGTTTTGTTTAATCTTGACCACCCCCCTGCCCCACCACACACGCGCGCACACACGCTCTTATCCCACATCTATGAATTTAACCTACTGAGGAGGACAGAAGCAGAGTTAAGTGGGATCTTCTTTTAAGTAATCAGAACTTGCCTGCTATGCGACCATAGATATGAGCAGAGAATCCCACCAGCTCAACAAATGCTCCTCACCCGCCTCCATCCACGATCACAAAAAGCTCTGGGAAGTCTCTAAGGCTCTAGATGCCATTTCTTCCACTTCAATGATAACCTCTTGCCAACATTACACCAGATAGTTGCTTTTTCTCTCTGATCTCAATAAGGAAAGTGAATCCATGAAGCAGAGTTGATACAAACAAAGCCTTGACTTAAAATGAGATAGGCCTCATGCTAGCCATGTCAAGTGGATTTGCCACTCATTTCAGACCCCAGATTCCCAATTGCTACCTGTTTCAAAACCAGAGCTAAATATTCATGAATGCAGAGCCATTCAGGAAGAATCTGTAAGTCACTAACATTCCAGGCATACATTACAAAAAACTGCAAATGCATGGGAATGTGTCATGTATATATTGCATTGAAGAAAGGATTAGAAAGACAGAGAGTTGAAAATGAAACTGATTACCTTATGTTGAAAATTTAAAAGCACTTAAAATAATCAAATCACCTACCCCTTGCCTCATTTTGGAGAGATTTGGGGTAGTCCTGATACAACTTTGCAGGATCAAATGCTTCACTTGTATGGATCAACACAATTTACTTTTACCAGGCTCTCTGATAGTTGTAAGGTATTTGTATGAGTGACTGCATCATTCCAGGTCAACCATGATTAAAGTACGTCTGTTTGCCCTCTCCAAGCTTAGAGAACCTTCTGGAAATATTCCCTCACAACTTACAGAAGCATTTCTTCTCTCCCTTTACAGTGAGCTAATTGATCTGCATTTCCAAGGCAACACCAATTTTACTCGTTACCCAGGCAACCTGTGACTCCTCTGTTACCCAGGCAACTTCCATTCTGCTGTTACTGAAACAACTTCCATCTCCATATTGCTCTTGTTAATGACAGAATCTGTTCAGGGACTGACATGAACAGGCACCACTGAAAGATTTGAACTTAAAATCTTGACTATCTGGTTGAATGAGGAGTCAGTAACTGTGTTGCTCAAAGATGAACTTTAATATGGACTTATGAGTAGTGCCAACATGTGGATCATGACTTTTAATCCATTTTGCACTAATTTATCGAATGACAATAAAGCAAACAAAAGGCTGTTAGATTCAGTCTGCTAGGATCAGTAAACAAATGTAAAAGCTTTCTCTTTCGATTGTGTGGAACTCTTGTCCATGTTGTTCTGCTACTTTCCTTAATGTTCGTCCATCTCCCAGCTTTACCCATCTATTAAGTTGACCAAAAAAAGTGTTTACATTTTTTTCAGGCTGAAGCTTTTAGCCAGCAATGATTGCTACATAGTTGCAAATAATTATTGCAATTGTTTATTTCACTAACATGCAATAAGACACCATTTCACAGCCAATAATACTATCACTAATTATCACAGTTTTTACAAATAGAGGTTTGCGAATTCAGTCTGT
Organism: Chiloscyllium plagiosum; assembly: GCF_004010195.1. Classification (NCBI taxonomy): domain Eukaryota; kingdom Metazoa; phylum Chordata; class Chondrichthyes; order Orectolobiformes; family Hemiscylliidae; genus Chiloscyllium; species Chiloscyllium plagiosum. The sequence goes on along the minus strand of NC_057720.1, from coordinate 88,902,847 downwards.
AACTTGAAACATCTTTGGGATTGTTGCATTTGTTGGGATCACTACATTGTGATCCCATCCTTAGCAATGTAACCTCTCTGGAGTTGGAACTTAAGCCATTGTTCAAGGAGACGCTTACCTAGTTGGTACAGCTCGAGCCATTAGCTGCAGACAGAGCTACTCAGCAAGAGCTCACTGAGCAGAACTTCAACTAGGCAAACCATCCTCCCTGGCATTAACAATCATGACTAACAGCTGTCCAGTTTTATCGTTAACAATATCTTCCCAATGAGCAGAAGTGCTTTAATGCCACCTTGGGATCATGAACCACAATGGGAACATCTCTGCAAGCAAAGCCTTCAAAAAGCATCTTGGTGTCATTGGTTTATAGAAAAGCCTACACATTATTCATCACTAAAGTGTGACCCGTATTGTTCACTTGAAATGCTATCCCAGTCTCTCCAGCTTGGGAACTATGAGACTCCTATCCATCTGGCTAAAGCAAGAGCTTCTGAGAGGCTCCTTATCACTGACCAGTTCGGTCTTGAGAAGGAGAAAGTGAGGTCTGCAGATGCTGGAGATCAAAGTTGAAACTTTATTGCTGGAACAGCACAGCAGGTCAGGCAGCATCCAGGGAACAGGAGATTCAGACGTTTCGGACACAGGCCCTTCTTCAGGAATGAGCAGAGAGTGTTCAGCAGGAGAAGATAAAAGGTAGGGAGGAGGGACTTGGAGGAGGGGAGTTGGAAATGTGATAGGTGGAAAGAGGTCAAGGTGAGGGTGATAGGTCGGAGTAGGGTGGAGGCGGAGAGGTCAAGAAGAAGACTGAAGACCCGGCTGCAAACTGCATCAGTTCAGCGGCTGGCACAGCAGCTATGTGTACCTTTGGGTGAAAAAATGAGCACTGGTTCAGAATTTGCAGATGTGTTGTCATCATGCAAGCTAAAGCCATTTTCTATTCCACTGTGAGCAGTGGGTGCATCTCAGCATTTCTTTCCAACTGCGGGACAATAGACTGTATGCATCAGTGGGTCAAGCTGAGTGAAGCCCCCATCCATTGGAACTTTCATTCTACTATGAAGGAAGTGTGTTAAAAATTCATGGTCTTGGTATGAGCATGCCTGAGAGGCATGATTACTTGTGTTTGTCTCACACTGTGTTCAATTGGAAAACATATCAAAAGAATAAAATGCTCAAAGGTTGACTATCAATATCTATACCTTGCTTGAGAAGCAAACACAGTAATATAATTGACTCAACCATGGTATCTGATGAGCGTTGGAAGCACTCTGGCAAGCAGCCCAATGACTTTATCCATTGCTGTGGTTCTGTTCGCCGAGCTGGAAGTTTTTGTTGCAAACGTTTCATCCCCTGTCTAGGTGACATCCCAGAAGCGCCTCACAGGAGGCTCCCAAGCACTGAGGATGTCAGCTAGACAGGGGACGAAACGCTTGCAAAGAAAACTTCCAGCTCGGCGAACAGAACCACAGCAACGAGCACCCGAGCTACAAATCTTCTCACAAACTTTGAACTTTATCCATTGCTGTTCATGGAAACAATTCTTTTTCCAAATGGTCACAACTTTGAAGTCTGCCTCTCTGTCCTATTCAGCAGAGCTAGTCTGTGATCAACATGCCCAGATAGCTTCCCCCAGTTTTCCTTGCGCCTTATTTACACTAATATTCCAATGCATTCCTTTACACTCTCTATCACAATTTCAGGAAATGGCAGTTCTATGCTGGTGTTTCACAGGGTAAGAGTGAATGATCTCAGGTTCATCTTCATTTTGTCTGGCAGAAGCATCTCACAGAGCCTTGAGAAAGGGGAGTAAGGGGCTTAGAACTGGGTAAGCTATGGTTCATTCGATTGCCACATTGTTTTTAACTTGGGCGATTCTGAGTTCAAGTCCCACTCCAGAATCTTGGGCACAAAAACCAAGGCTGAAACGTAGGAGCAGAAGCAATCCATTTGACCCCTCGACTCTCTTCTCTTTTCAAGGATCATAGTTGAACTCTTTGCAGTTTGAATTCCACATTTCCATCTTCACTACGCTCCAGTGCAGTACTGAGGGGCTATTTCAGTATTGGAGTGAAGCATTAAAGTCGAGGTCACATTTGGTCGCTCAGCTGGATGGGTCATGTGACACTATATCAAAGAAAAACTGTCCTGGCTTATATGTTTCCCTGAATTGACATCATGAAAACAGACAACTTGGTCATTAATATATTGCTATGTGTCAGGTCTTTCTGAGCTTAAATTAACTGTCGTGTTGCAATTACATTACCACAGTGATGACATTTCAAAAATACTTCATTCGCTTTGTGATTTCTGAAGGTAGTGCAAGGTGCTCAGTAACTTTAAGTCTTTTTCTTTCTTTGATGGCAACTTGGCAGGTCCCACGCACAACTCTGTCACACCTGGTTGATATGTTTGGCAAGTGTTGCAGGTGTGACGCAGAAATAAAAGAGTTTCTCAAACTTTCCAGTGTAATGCATCTTCAGTGTTGTAATCTCTGCCAATGTCTTGACATTATGTCAATAGAAGCCTCTTCCATTGAGATGAGTGTACATTGGCAGCATCTATATAACTGTATTGTCTGCTTCCTCTTGTCTTCCAGCTTCTCCTGAAAGAAGAGCAACCACAGATAAATGTTCTCTAAGATAGCAAGTTCAACCCTTGTCATGTATGAATCAGCATTCACAGGCAGCATAGCCCAGACACAGAAGTAGCTGTGAGGGCAGTAACTGGTTTGAAGATTGTGAGTAAAGCATTTAGGGAGTGCAGTCAGATCTTCATTTTAGGATAATAGGATGCAGGACAGGGAATGATTGATTGTGAAGGACTGTACAATTGTGAACAAGTAAAGGAAAACTCGCATTTATGTAACTTTCTGACTGCTGAATGTTTCAAAGCACTTGCAGCCAATGAAATTCATTTGAACTGCGCTAATGCAGGAAACATAGCACCAATTGTCAGCAACGTGATAATGATAAGATAATTGAGTTGTTTTAAAGTCTCATCCAAAAGACAACATCTCTGTAAGTGCAATTAACCCTCAGTGCTGCACTGCAAGGTCAACTTTGATTAATGTGCTCAAGCCCTGGGCTGAGAATGGAACCCATAACATTGTGATACAGTGGCGTGTGTGTCACCAGCTGAGGCATAGTCAGCACCCACGAAGGAGTGTTTTCCCCAATTTCATTCATAACGGGAAATACAACTGTGAGTAGTTATGAAATGTTCACTTTATGTAAGCGACAGAGACTCAGTAGTGGCTTTTATATGGATCCAAAGAGGCAGATAGGGTAACAGTTTAATGTGTCATCCAAAGGACAATAGCACCAAAAGTGCAGCACATCCTTATTATTGCGCTGGAGCTTCAGCCTTGATTTTTGTGCTGAAGTGTGACTTGAAACTGGAATCTTACAGTGACTTGGGGACTGAGTCACAGCTGACCCCAGCAAGGTGTGCGATGTAAAGGCCATTTGCATTTTCATGGTCCAGATGGATAAGCTTACTCCAATTTCCTCTTCTATTCTGAGAATGAAGACAGGCCTAACTCTCAGCACCACAATCTCCACCTTGGGTTAGGGCAATGAGGGAGGTCTCAAATCCAGCCCAGCCTGCACAGTGATTGAATCCTGTATTGTTGGTTCCATTCTGATTCACACTGGCTGTCTTGCTCACCAAGGAGTCTGCATTGTTTTAGCAACATGCTCTTTTATATTCATGTTGTGGGTTGCAGCTTTGAATAGTGATGATATTCTATTCATCTTGTAACTGACTAGAACTCTCCTGCTCTTGCCACCTGCCATTAGTGATTGTTGGAAGGATTGACAAGTTGATACTCAATCTATTTGGCCGCATTCTGAATGCACCTCATGTGGCCAGCAAATCCTGAAGTGGGATTCAGGGGTATTTCAGGCTCAGGAATAGCATTGCTACTAACTGCATCACAATGTTTCCATTTGACAACATGTGCTAGCACCAACTGACCATGTGTGAGAGAGATAGAGTCATAGAATTATACAGCACAGAAACAGGCCCTTCAATCCACCTCGTCCACACTGACCAGACATCCTAAACTGATCTAAGCCCAATTGCCAGCATTAGGCCATATCCCTCTAAACCCTTCCTATTCATATGTCCATCCAAATACCTTTTAAATGTTGTAATTGTACTGGCCTACATCACTTCCTCTGGCAGCTTGTTTCGTACACGCACCAGCCTCTGCGTTAAAAAGTTGCCTCTCAGGTCCCTTTCAAATCTTCCCCCTCTCACCTTAAACCTATATCCTCTAGTTTTGGACTGCCCTATCCTGGGAAAATATCTTGGCTGTTCACCCTAGCCATGCCCCTTGTGATTTTATGGATGTCTTTAAGGTCACCTCTCAGCCTCTGATGCTTCAAGGGAAAAAAAGCCTCTCAGCCTATTCAACCTCTCCCTATGATTTCTTTCCTGTTTCAAAGCTTTCCCCAACATCACCTCCACAGTTAAATCCAAACAATATTGGCTCAGTTGTAACTCTTCTTCAATTCAGACATCTTCTGGCAACCTATTCCTCGCTACTGAAGGGGTTGGTGTGAGGCTACCCAATCCCTCACCAAGTTCAACGTGAATACCATTCTTCGCGCAGCTCTACATTCAGACATCAGCAATGACTCTCTTCATTTCACGTGCACATACCATTTATTAGGAAACTGCAGTCAATCTTGGGGTTGGTCAAAGCTCATTCTGCTACAATGCTGCTGTGTTTGGAACGAGATTTGGACATGAGAAGGTTTATTTGAATGTTTCTGCAGCATCTTTCCAGATGAGGTGCCAGTTCAGAGTCTAAAATCTCACTGCCTCAGCCACGAAACCATAGAGGTCTGAATGAAAAGAACATGAAACCTATTTCTAACCAACTCTGACTGCATCCAAGGATCACTTTAAATAACTGTGTGTAACATTTGTGGTCTTTCTTTACGTTGCAGAAGTAATGATGGCAACACAGATTGATACAAAAATTATCATAGAATCCCTCAGTGTGGAAATAAGCCATTTGACCCAGCAAACTCTCTGAAGAGTATCCCACCCAGACCCATTCCCCTAACTAATGCACCCAGCCTACACACCCCTGAACACTATGGGAAATTCATCTAACCTGCATGTCTTTGGACTGTGGGTGGAAATTGGAGCACCCAGAGAAAACCTGCGCAGACACAGGAAGAATGTGCAAACTCCACACAGACAGTCGCCCAAGGTTGGAATTGAACCCTTGTTCCTAGCACCATAAGGCAACAGTGCTAACCACTGAGCCACCATGCCACTCCAAATTATGCTGGGTTTCCAAAGAAAGTCAGCTCACCCTTTCTAAAATTCTTTAGCCAGTCTCCCTGCCTGTGTTGGGGATCTAGATGTGGCGAACATCACAGTGACAGTCTGGCGATCTGTGTCTTACTGCGTCTGGAAATCTAAACCAGAGGACCTCAATCAGTCAGTAGACCGTTTTCATTTCAAATTCTCACAAATAAAGCAGCAATGAGCTGAAAATCAATCTACCTCAAGTGAGTGTCACATATTGTAAAGCCATCAAGTACATTTGGGAATTAATAATCAAATCTTGACGGACGTTTTGCAAAGGAGATGTTGCAAAAATAATTGAACTTCTGTTGGGATATTCAGATCTGATCTGTCCAGTTTAGGTAGTTTGCACTTTCAAATTTGACTATTGCAATGCAATGAGGCTTCTGTATTCTCAGGCTAAGGTGCAATGTGATATAACTTTGTTCCTCTGTCATTAGAAATGTGAAGAAGAGAAAGTTTGATATTTTGGAATTAAGGAATAGGTTTTGATTGAAAGTGTGGCAACCTACGTGTAGTTGGCAAGTCCTTCAATAGGATCGTGTTCAATGGATCTCTAATACCTGTGGTTTTAACTAACTCCTTTTTCAGAGGAAACCATGTTGAACATTGACTGTTGAATTACATTTGTAGGACAATGGATGGAGGAAAAAGAACAGATATGAACGTATTATCCACCTTGGAACCGAATGTCTCAGACAAAAGGCGAATGGTCCAGTGAAGTCAGTCTCATTATTTCACTGATTTATGATTTCCTCAAATACACATCCTTCTAATCCTGGTTTACTGTGAGCTGAGAATTCAATGTAAGAAGATTGTGCTGTGCTAATGGCCAGCACTGCTTCAAATCAGATTAAGACTGCCCTTACGACCAGGCTGGATGATAAATCTGTTTTTGCAGTCTCACTTTTTAATCTGGATTTAAGACTCATTCATCTTCACTTTTCTCTTTCTTTCATATAAAGCAATTCAGATCAAAAGAAAAAGACTATAAGAAGCAAGACCTTTTAATAAGTGGTACTTTTACAGAGTAGGCGTAGAATTTTTGATGGAGTTATGAAGGATAGCATAAGGACATCTCAGCAGGGAAACTGTTTTCATTCTCTCTCTCTCTGGAAAAAAACACATAATCAGCCCATACAAACATGTCAAAGGCTCCTGTTTCAAGCTTTTCTGTTAATATTCATACAGCATTGTGGACACAATTCTATCTTACTTGCGTCTGCTCAAAACAAAGAATTGTCATTAAAGCATATGATAAATACAAGTCTGCCCTTAAACTACATTCATGGAAAAGGGCCAGCTGATCACAGTTGGAACCTATTTGTATTCATTTATTTTAAAGGTTCAAACAAGAGCTAAAGGGAGAGGCTGAACAGTCGGGGCTATTTTCCTGGAGTGTCAGAGGCTGCAGGGTGATCTTATAGAGGTCTATAAAATCATGAGGGGCATGTATAGGGTAAATAGACAAGCTCTAGATGCATAGGTTTAAGGTGAGATGGGAAAGATTTCAAAGAGACCTAAGGGGCAGCTTTTTCGCGCAGAGGGTGTTGCCTGTATGGTATGAGCTGCCAGAGAAGGTAGTGAAGGCTGGTACAAATACAACATTTAGAATTAGAAACAGGCCCTTATGCCCAACAAGTCCATGCAACCCTCCGAAGAGTATCCCACCCAATCCCATTACTCTATATTTACCCCTACTAATGCATATAACCTACGCACCCCTGAACACTGTGGACAATTTTGTTCGGCCAATTCACTCACCTGCACATCTTTGCATTGTGGGGGGAAACCCACACAGACACAGGGAGAATGTGCAAACTTCACACAGACAGTCACCCGAGGCTGGAATCAAGCCCAAGTCCCTGACTCTGTGAGGGAGCAGTGCTAACCACTGAGCCACCATGGCAGCCCAGATGAACTTAGAAGCCATCTGGATGGATACACGATTGGGAAGGGTTTAGAGGGATATGGGCCAAATACTGGCAAATGGGACTAGATTAATTTAGAATATCTTGTTTGCAATGATGAGTTGGACCGAAGGGTCTGTTTCTATGCTGTACATCTCTATGACTTTATGATTGCCAAAGCATGTATAATCTACCCACTGGAAGTAGTGTACATTAGTGGGTGTTCAGATACAGGAGCTGTCCGCATCAGGTAGTTGTCTTCTTCAGGTGAATAATAGATCCAAGAAAGTGGAGAAAGACCCAGGGAAGATTTTCTAATAGAGCAGCTACTGAGCAGAAGACTGTTGCCAGCAAGATGCACAGTTCCGTATCCTCTGCCTTATCTGTCTGTTAATCCTCCTGGATCAGTAAGCTGCTCTCACTTGTCATATACTTTGCACATCTATTCTACTTATGTGATGGACATAAACTGTTCCTTTTTAATTAATGGAAATGATTTTAAAGTCTTTTTTTAGTTCTCAGCTGCCTGTTTTACGTAATTAATGTCTCCTGAAACTTAAGAATTTAGAAGACAAACAAAATTCCTGCCAAAGAATGACACAGATTTCTGGAAAATTAAATTTGTTACGTGCGTTCTCTCATTCTCCTTGGGTTTTCTAAATACCATGACCCAAAGTGTACTTCCTTTCATTCTGTTTTTATTAAATACTGGGGATCACAGAACTCTAAAATTCATTTAGCAACTTGGAACTTTTATAACTGCAGCATTTGGATTGGGAAGGTGATAGCCCAGTGGTATTATCACCGGCCTATTAATACAGAGACTCAAGTAATGATCTTGGGGTCATTACTTGGCATAGTAGATGGTGAAATTTGAATCCAACAAAAATCTAGAATTAAAAGTTAATCTATTTCTGGGGAAAAACTCACCTGGTTCACCAACATCCTTTAGGGAAGGAAGCTGCCAACCTTACCTCGTCTGGCCCATATGTGACTCCAGATCCACAGCAACTCTTAATTGCTCTCTGGGCAGTTAGGGATGGCCAACAGATAGGCAATGATAGCCTGTGAATGAATTAAATAAAAGGCAAATTGGTATAATAATATTCTTGCATCACTTAAATGTTACACAAATGTGGATTTGCTTATTTATAAATTGGGTTTTTTTTAATGGCTAACCAATTAAAGAGTTCAGAGTAATTTCGAGGCATGTCCTATGTCTAGAGTGCTACATAGCAGAGAGGCCAAGGCTTGTGTAATGTGATAATTGCTGGTTACTTGGATTATTTGCATTTTCAGTTCTTGAATGGACTGTAGTGATTATAACAAAATCAGCCAGGTGAACATCATAGAATGTGAGTTTCCAGTTTGGGGCTGTTAATCTGGTGTAATCAAATATCTCTGGCTGACTAATATAAACAGAAGTGTCAGAGGTTTAGTCCACTCTGTAGCAGCCAGACCAGTGTCGAGTACTATGCACGTGTAAATAAAGGGTGACTCGGTGACAGGAAACTGGCCTCTATGGAGTTGTTTCAGGGGTGTCACTCCAAAGGCGATAACACAACTGTCAGGGCATGAGATGTGCCATCCACCTCTACATAGCTTCCTGCTATTGAGTTGTCTTGAATTCTTAAATCTCGGAGTTTGTTCATGGAATTGGATAGGTTCGCTCTTCACGTTTGATAGAATCTCCCTCTCTCTTAGAATCCCCATTTTATCCTTTCATTCTGTCCTTGGGGAGTGACTCACCTTTCCACCAATGACATAACAGTCTGGACAGGAGTAGAATGTGATGAAAATAATTCTGCTACACTGAGAGCCACGCTGTGATATATCAACCAAGGCAGGCAAATTAATATGTATCATTATACAGTTCGATTTTTGAACTGCTAACAGTTTCTTTCATTTCAAAAACAAACTAAAATGCTTCCTCACTTTATCCCACTCCTGCCAACAATCTTCTCACTGTTGATGATATGAGTTATGGGGAGCTTCCACAATTTTCAGAAAATCTGCAAGTTAGCGCAGAAATACTGAGTAGACGACTTGGATCAGATGTCAAAAAATGAGAGTTTGGTGTGAAGATTGAGTATATTACTGTTGTCGAATTAATGTGTAAAACTTATGAATGAATTGTTGTGCTAGGTGCACTTGGTAATTGGCCAATATTCTGTTCGAAAGAGAGAAAAATTGCAAGAGAAGGTGCAAAATAAAGCTTCCCATTCCTGTTTTAAATGTGCATAGTACAAATTATTAAGGCACAGTGAACTATACTTTATTTCTTTCAAGACTTATCTTGTTGGATTAGACCCTGTCCCAAGCTGTGACCACACTCAGGTCAAAACACGGCACGGTGGCATAGTGGTGGCACAGTGGTTAGCACTGCTGCCTCACAGCGCCAGAGACCCAGCTTCATTTCCCGACTCAGGCGACTGACTGTGTGGAGTTTGCACATTCTCCCCGTGTCTGCGTGGGTTTCCTCCGGGGGGTGCCCGGTTTCCTCCCACAGTCCAAAGATGTGCAGGTCAGGTGAACTGGCCATGCTAAATTGCCCGTAATGTTAGGTAAAAGAGGTAAATGTAGGGGTATGGGTGGGTTGCGCTTCGGCGGGTCGGTGTGGACTTGTTGGGCCAAAGGGCCTGTTTCCACACTGTAAGTAATCTAATCTAGTCTAAAAACTGATGTTCTGCCAGTTAGGGATAACTCTTCAAATTTGTATTTTCTTGGCTGCACAGATGCTAATAGAAACCAGGTTACATTGTGATGAATGTTTATTTTTGTGGATTAATCAATGTTCAGCAGTACCAAAAGCATGGCAACAGCTTATGACTCTTGAAAACTTCAGGAAAATACTTTAAATAAAATACAGCAAATACGTGTGACCTAAGGATTCTAAGAAATTTGATTATGTCACTCAATTCCATTGGTTCATTGAAGATTTGGTTCTCATTAAAGAAAAATATTATCACAAACATAAACTGTGTGCATCCAGTGTATTTTCAGGTCCATTTTGGGCATAATTCTCCAAAAGATTTCACCCAAAGTAGAAACACAAGTCTCTAAAATTTTCAGTAGAAACAATTATTAAAAAGCAAGGTCAATCTGCTGCAGACTGCATTTAAACTTAGGAATGTACAATTACCTAAGTAGCTTTCTGTTTGCTCTGAAGTAACTGGCCTTGAACCAGCCTGACGGTTTCCTATTACACCGGCTACATGGAAAGACTCCTGCACATAGGCACTTAGGCAGCTCAATAATAGCACATTTTACTAAGTGTAGGGCATGTGTAAGTCTGTACATTAGCCTAACACCACATCAAATTGACACTTAGTACAATGTCAAATTGGAGTGGCATAAGACTGGCCTCTCCAGGCAACCTCTTTTGATCACTTGTCACTGTGTTCAATTTAAAATATACGCTGCTACTTCACTGTTGGTCTGAATTCAGCATAGGACACATGGATCAGACACCTGACACCAGACTCTTGTAACAACTGCTCTACTTGGAAAGATGTTGCAGCAGAAGATTCCCAGGAGGTAATGTTTTAGCGATGTCCTGAAAGCTTCCCTGAAGAGGTCAAACGTTCTGCCCACTGATGGGAGACTCTGGCTTGTCATCAAGTGGGAAAGAAAAGAGAATATTCACCCTGAAAGGCACCAAACACATTGGCAGACTTTACCAGGAGCGTGTAAGGGAAGATTTAAGGCTTTGGGGAGCACACGAAAACTTCCAAAACAATCCACCAACTCAAAGAACCTCAGTGACTACCTACCCCACATTTGGCAGAGGCTGCAGACGGCATATTGGATATATCAGCCATTTCAGAGCCCGTCGAAGGGAGTGAAAACAAATCCTTCTTCGTCCCAAGGGGCTGCCTATGAAGGAGAAGAAGGGAAGTGTGAAGTGTTGGTTAACACATGACTAAGTTAATGACAAGCATTGAAAACAGCCTTCAATTTAACAATCGCTTGCATGTTAAGCTTTTAAAACAAATGAAATGGTCAGAAACAAGTTTCCCACTAATTTTTTTTATATGATGTGCCAATTTCAATGCACCTTTTGTTAACGTCACCCACTTATCTTACGTTCGTCTTCAATAGCCAATGTGCTGACTTCCATGATGTGGTCTATTACGGTGTAACCAACTATTGCAGCGAACATTAAAAAAAAGGCCAAGAAATGAATTGGTTACAAATATCAATAGAAAGGAGAAGAATCTTCACGGCTGGCTTGGGATATGACATTATGATCCTTTATGGTACTGGTACGTGCTTCTGACTTTAATTATGGAATGATCCTGTTTGGCGATCCTTGCCTCTTCTCAATACTACAACCTCACCATTGATGTAAACGTCTGAGATCTCAATTTCAAGTCTGACCTCTGGCACATCCCAGATTTTCAGTTGTTCTCAGCACTGGTTTCAGCAGCTTAGACATGAAGCTCTACAATTCACCCCATAAACTATTCACCTTAGAACTCTCTTTCTCCCTCAAAAGACTGCTTAAAACTTTCTTAACTTTCTATTAAAGGTGCTACATAAATATAAATTCCAGTTGCATCTAAATCTTCCTTAAGAATAGGTCCCACATCCTTTGAGGCAAAATTGAGGATTGCAGATGCTGGAGATTAGAGTTGAGAGTGTGGTGCTTAAAAAGCACAATAGGTCAGGCAGCATCCGAAGAGCAGGAAATTCAATGTTTCGGGGAGAAGTCCCTCATCAGGAATTCTTGATGAAGGGCATTTGCCCAAAACATCAATTCTCCTGCTCCTCAGATGCCCCCTGACCTCCTGTGCTTTTCCAGCACCACATTCTCAATCCACATCCTTTTAGTCAGCAGTTTATGAAATTTACCTGAATATTTTTACAATATAAATTACTCCATGGACATTTTCTGCAATTAAAGCATTTCTGAATACATGAGTCCACATTGAACACCAATCATCTTCACTGACTATTGGAGTGAGGTTGTAAGTTAGTTGCATGTTTAAGTATGTTTAAACTGCCCAAACATATTATAGCAACATTTCCTTAGCAACACACTTACATTCTATCAGTCAGATGTATGCCAAAAAATGAGAAGTGGGATATATTATTCCACTGTTACAGCCCCGTTCTCTAAGTAAAAGCTGTATGATTTAACTTAATAAGTTAAGATGCCTGCCTGTTACTATTTTAAAAGAATTCACAAGTATTTTAGAAAGTACAAGAGCAAAGCCAATGTGAAAATGGAAATTTGTTGTGCTCTGACGAGCAGCCACAATACTACATTGATGGAATTGGCATCTAATTATCAGGCAGTGCATGTTCTAGTGGAAGAAGTGTTGAATGAACCAGTTTTTTTTCTCTCTCTTTTCGTCATGATAAATTATTGGTGTTCATTTCAACAAAGACTTGAGAAATTCATTTAGCTTTCACAGCGAGTGGTCCTGTCATCAGCATCCAATGAATTTCAGTGAAGTAACAGAAACCTTCAGTTTCTTTACTGTCATGATCTCTTTAGAGACTGATAATTTTTTTATAAAAAGGAATTTGAATTTCCAGTCAATAGCTGAAGGGATAACCCAAGATTTGCATTTTAAGGTGTTTACTGAGCAAACATTGAAGAGCACTATTGAGTAAAGACTATGCTTGGACGCATCTTATTTCCAAACCACAAAGTGAAGTTCACCCTTCCTCATTTTTAACTAAACCAAAACAATCACATTTCAAGCAAAATATTGCACTGTCTTTTAAGTAGATGGTCAATGCTCCAATAATTAGTGCAAAATAATTCCTATCACCCGATGACTTACTTCTGCTCTCTTCTTCTTGGGCCTGGTAACTTTTCATCTCCAAACTGTCCTTCATAGTGTGAGAATTAAAGGAAATTTGGCTTTATTTTAACCCCTTGTGATTCTTACCTTTTTAAATCTGCGTGCGAACTCCCACCACGTTTCAAGTACAAGCAACACAGGGACTTCCAGTCAGCTCTTGTGGTCCCTTGCTTTGCCAGTTTGTCATAACGCCATATCACAATGGCTTCCCACTCTACCCTTCCCATCTCAATACCAATCACACTAGGAACATGAGACATGTGGGCCTTGTATCCATGCCAAAATGCTGATTGGTTATACATGAAAATCCAACTGTCTATCAGCTGAGAATTAAAAAAAATAGACAAGCTGGAAGAACGCAGCAAATCAGGCTACACAATTGCTTATAACTGAACATTTTCAACACTTTTTAAGGCATTTTGGATTCTGCTATTGTTCCAAGCATTAACATTTATGTCTTTGACGCTGTGAAACAGCCTTCAGCCTCTTTATCTCTAAAAATCAAGCTACCTATGCTCACTGCCCAGCAGACTTCAGAACAGGTCACATGATCAACCTTCAATTGCTTTACACAGACCCAAGATATAACAATCTTACAAACCTCATATTTGTAACAGTGCTTAAATACATTTGCTTTTGACTGTGTGAAAGCTGTTGCCGATTTAGAATAAATGATTCCAATGAGAGTAAAAGAGTATCTGTGCTGCAAGTATTTTGTTGATTGAGCAGGGATTTCATGTTCAAAGGATCAATTGATGTTGAGATCCTGACCAGATGTTCTGTTTGGGTAGGATGTGTCCTGGGGAAAATTGAAAGACAGGATATCAAATGCTCTCAATTACAGATGAGGAAAGATGTTGAATTCAAAACCAGGCAAGCAATGAAGCTGAAACCTTCTTAGTGAAGATAAAGGAACTATCAGACTGAAGAAACCATCAGGAATCAGACAGGAGATGTCGACCAATGTAATAGTTATCACTTAGGACTCCAGCAATGCAGTCTGTAATCATGCAGAGCTTTAAGGTTTGTGAAAACATTGTTTCGTATAGCTTTCAAATAATAATGTGTGTGGCAGCATAATTTCAAAGAAATTTGGCTCTCAACCACAAAAGGAGATATTAGGACAGGCGACCAGTAGCTTGGGGCAAAGCAATAGGTTTCAAGGAGATCTACAAAAGAGAAGAGTGGAATGGAGATGTTAAAAGGAGAGAATATCAGGGTTTCGGGTCCAGGCAGCTGAAAATAAAGTCTTCATTGTTGGAGAGATGAAAATTAGGGATGCTCAGGAAGCTGCAAGTTTGACAATTGGTCTCAGAAGGTTGGATAATTCAAGGTGGTGGACAGCTCTGAAAGGGAATTGGAAAAAAAGATAAAAATTGGAGAATTTAAATTTAAATTGCCATGGCAATTTCTATTCTGCAGATCTGAATTGCATTGATTTACCTCAGCAATGGAGCTGTTACTTTCGGTTTCTGATTTCTACCCAACAACTTCTTGAAGTGCACTTAACTGGCCATTATGCAACTACCTTCAGTTATGTTTCCTCCATTGGAAAACATTTGGCTGCGTTTGCATTTAAGTATCACTGAATAAAAGTTGTAGCCTCCTGGATGGTCTAACAGCAGTAGAGCGACTGACCAAAAAGATACTTCTGTCAAGAATTATGAAGATAATGGGAGAAGATTAGCAGGAAGATATTATAACAAGGACACAATGAAGTACGGTGGTTTTTTTCTTATTGGTGAGCAAGGAGAATTGAGATCATTTACGAGCTGACCTGTGCATATTTTTCTACAATATGTAAATGTTTTCAAGCCCATCTTAGCATTTACAGGGTTAAACAAACTGCACATCAAATGGAATAAAAATAAAATCCTACTGCGTTCTTGTACTCTTGTTGCAATGGATCTCAGCCACACACTTAAGGAGAGAGATCAAGCCTTTTATTGGTGATATAAACATCATATTGGAATTGTCTGTTGTGGAGATGCCAGCATTGGCCTGGAGTCGACAAAGTCAGAAGCCATAGGACACCAGGTTATAGACCAACAAGCTTATTTAACATCACAAGCTTTTGAAGCTTGACCTGACAAAGGAGCAGCACTCCAAAAGCTTGCGATGTTGAATAAATCTATTGGATTATAACATGGTGTCATGTGACTTCTGGAATTCTATGATTAATGAAAATGAAAGAGACTACCACCACTGACTGATAGGCACAAGATACATCAAGGTAGTTATATTAATGTCACTGGGAAGAAATGGTAATGAAAGCGCATGGGGCTGGACAGAAGAATAGTCAGGGAGAATGGAGTAAACTTGGTGCTTACCATGAGGTTGGATTGTTCTCGTTTTAAACAAGAAGACCTTAATGCAACTTGTGTTCACATCATTCATTGAGTAAGGTGCTTCTCGTTCAGCCACAACACTCGTAGAATAAGGCAATAATCCCACACCATGGCAGTACTCAGGGATTGAACTAATTCTTTTCTATTTCTTCAAACTGGTCATCAAACTTAAAACTTTATCATGGAAACTATGTATACAATAAGACACAGTTTCTCACTGCTAAAATGGACTTTCCCTGATCAGGTCATTCAATTCTTGCGCAGTTTTAGAAATCTGTGAGGCATTAACTTTCAAATTAGCTTCAGCAACATGTACTCCCATGTTCAGAAATCATGGAATATTGTGAGGGAGCATGCATTAAAATCAATTAGCCAAAGTTACAGTGAATAGTTCATTGTTAATGGGATATTCATGCTTCTAGCTGTGAGTAGCAGCTTATCATGAGCTGAGCCCTAAATCATTGAGACTATAAAGCGATGAGAATGAAACTTCCAAACAATTAAATGCTAGTTTCTTCCTATGGAATTTAAGGTACTGTCATAGTATATTTGGCATGCTTATCATTAGTATTTGATCCATTAAAGGTGGGGAACGGAAGAGTCACTGGTTAAGCAGCCAATGTTTCCCAACAGCTTTACTTAACCTCTTCATGTCCTATTTTCTGTACTCTGTACTTAGTGTATTTCCACACTGATTAGATGAAGATCATTTAAATAAATTGACAAGTATGTCCATACATTGACCTGTTGTTGATGTTTTATGCAACATTACTTATGGCACACATTGCTCTCAGACTTGTCAGTATTGAGTACATTCTATGTTTTCAGCTTCCCGGAGAATGTTATTCAGGACACCGAATCCAGAATTGCACTGTGATGCCTAATTCTGGCTGTTTCTCAGTGTAGATCTTGCAGTTTCTGAATTGTTCTTGAAGCTCCATGTTAAGGGTCCAATCGGGAGTAGTTACAACCCCCTGCCCATCCATCCAATCCAGTTAGGAGGCAGGTATTTCCCTCGAGTGTCAGAGGCTGAGAGGTGACCTTGTAAAATCATGAGGGGCATGGATAGGATAAGTATATAAGGTCTTTTCTCCAGGGTGGGGGAGTCCAGAACTAGAGGGCATAGGTTTAGAGTGAGAGGGGAAAGATATAAAAGGGACCTAAGGGTCAACATTTTCACTCGGAGGGTGGTGCGTGTATGGAATGAGCTGCCAGAGGAAGTAGTGGAGGCTGGTACAATTGCAACATTTAAAAGGCATCTGGATGGGTATATGAATAGGAAGAGTTTAGAGGGCTATGAGCCAAGTATTGGTAAATGGGACTAGATTAGATTAGGATATCTGATCAGTATGGACAAGTTGGACCAAATGGTCAGTTTCCGTGCTGTGCATCTCTATGTTTCGATGACTGACTTGTGGGGTAGTTCGTCAAGAGCAAATACAGAAAACAGCCTCTACCTCCCCATTTTCAGTTTTATAGATGTGTTGTGAAAGTGAGGTAGAGTCCTCTGGTTTCCATAGGCTGGCTGCTCATAAAGTAGAAAGTAGAAGCAGGGGCAGACCATTTAGCCCTTCGATCCTCCTCCACCATGATCATGGCTGATCATCCAACTCAATATTCTGTTCCCCCTTTCTCCCCTTACCCTCTGATTCCTGTCAGCTTCAAGAATTGTATCCAATTCATTCTTGAAACATTCAATGCTTTGGCTTCAACCTGTTCCTGTGGTAGACGATTCCACAGGCTCACCAGTGTCTTGGTGAAGAAATTTCTCTTCATCTCGGCCCTAAATGGCCTACCCTGTATGATTAGACCCCCGGGTTCTCAAGTGCACCAGTTATAGTTTCCTGCTGTGTCTCAAATCCTTGGAATACCTGGATTGCTTTTCAACATTGTGGATTTTCTTCTCAAGAGTGTAACCAGTATGTTCAACATTTAGCCTTCTACAGTCGAGTCAGAGAGTCATACAGCATGGAATCATTCAGTCCAACTCATCCATGCTGACCACGTTTTCAAAACTAAACTAGTCCCATCTGCCTGCATTTGGCTCATATCCCTCTAATTTTTTCCGATTCATGTACCTATTCATGTGTCAGTTAAACATTCACACTGTACTTGCATCTACAACTTCCTCTGGCAGCTCATTGCTCACATGACTACATTCTGTATGAAAGCATGATTGCTCCTCAGGTCCCTTTTAAGCCTTTCTCCTTTCACCTTTAAAAAAATGTCATTTAAATTTGAACTCCCCTATCCTAAGGAAAAGACTTTGCTGTTCACCTTATCCATGCCCCTAGTGATTTTATAAACCTCTGTAAGGTCACCCTTCAATCACCTATGCTTTAGTGAGAAAAGACCCAGTTTATCCAGCTTCTCCTTATAATTCAAACCCTCTGTTCCTGGCAGCATCCTGGTAAGTCTTTTCTGAACCCTCTCCAATTTAATAATATCCTTCTTACATAGGGGCCACCAGAACTATACCAGAACTGTACTCATAGAGTGGCTTCAACAACATCCTGGACAAGCTCACCATGGCATCCCAACTCCTAGACTCAATGGTCTGAGCAACGAAGGCAAGCATACGGAACACTTTCTTAACCATCCTGTCTACTTGTGACAAAACGTTCAAAGAACTATATCCCTGAGCACACAGGTCTCTCTGTTTGATAATACCAGGGCCCTACCATTAATTGTATAAGTCCTGGCCCTTGTTTGTCTTACCAAAATGCAATACCTCACATTTATCCAAACTAAACTTCATCTGCCGCTCCTCAGCCCATTGGTCCAATTGATCAAGATCCCTTTATAGTCCGAGGTCACTTTCTTCACTGTTGACTATACCACCAATTTTGGTGTTATCCGTAAAATGTACTAACCATGCCTCCTAAATTTTCATCCAAGTCATTTATATAAATAACAAACAACAGTGGACCCAACACTGATCCCTGCGGAACACCGCTGGGCACAGGCTTCCAGTCCAAAAAACCTTCCACCACCACCCTCTGTCTTCTACTGTCAAACTAATTTTGTATCCAATTGACAAGCTCTCTCCCTGAATCCCAGTTTTTCTAACTTTAGTAAACAGTCTACCATGCAGAATCTTGTCAAAGGCTTTACTAAAGTCCATTTAGACAAAGTCTGTTCTGCTGTTCTGCCCTCAATCTTTTTGGTCATGTCCTCAAAAACTCAATCAGGTAACTCTCATGTTTGCAATTAGAGGCAATCTGCTTGTCATAATGAAGTCCTGTGACGTGCGATAATAGAATCATAGAATGGTGCAGAAAGAAGCCATTGGGCCCACTGAGACTGCACCAACCCTCCAACGAGCACCCCAGCAAGTTCCCCGCCCCCGCCCATTAGCATAACCCCACATTTACTCTGGTTAATGCAGCTAATCTGCTCAATATGGGGCAATTTTGCATGTCCGAGCTACCTAGCCTCTCCCCTTTAGACATCCCTGCTCTTGTTTGAGTTGTACCCAGCAATTCCCAGCAACATGGCCTACTTATACCTGTGGCACTGGGCTTCAAGTCCAACACATTGACTCCTTGTGGCCACTCTTGCCACATCAACATTCCATGCTTGGTACTGCTCTCTGCTGAGTTTGCTCTACTTTCTGCACTCAGTGTTGTCCCACAACTGTGTTGCTTCGTTGGTGACCATCTCCATCGAGGTAGCATTTTCGAAAGTTGCCTTGAAATACAGGGCTCTCCTTGTTAGTAGTTTCTGTTGGATGGTTTCATTTTTTAGATTTGATTCCCTACAGTGTGGAAACAGGCCCTTCAGTCCAACAAGTCCACACCGACTCTCCGAAGAACAGCCCACCCAGACACATTTCCCTCTGACTATTGCACCTAACACTAGGGGCAATTTAGCATGGCCAATTCACCTAACCTGCACATCTTTGGACTGTGGAAGGAAAGTGGAGCACCCGGAGGAAACCCACGTAGACACGGGGAGAATGTGCAAACTCCTCAGAGACAGTCACCCAAGGCTGGAATCGAACCTGGGATCTTGGTGCTGTGAGGCAGCAGTGCTAACCACTGAGCCACCCCAAACCAAACAGTCCCACAAGTTGTCTTGGAGGAAACCTTCTGAATGACAGTGTTCCGCTAACCTCTTTAAAGTGGTCATAAATTGGGCATGGACTCATGTACCCATTCAGAAAACCGGAATCAACCTGCGATCATCTGTGGCTTTGGTGCAAAAGCCCTTTGCATGTTTTTTGGTATGTTTTCTCTGTGGGTTTACCTGCTTAAACCAGACTCCTTGGAATTATGAGGGTCTTGCTCCCAACAGTACTCAAGAAGACTGCTACCACTATATCCTAAGCCACTTTGTTCGTCTTTAAGTGCGTTCATCTTTAAAACGTTTGGTGTACAAAATCAAAGTGTCTCTCTTCATCAAACGGTCCCATCGCTCCAAATTAGCCTGCCATTTTGTTTTCCCACCATCAGGAATTTTTACAGCTATTCCAGTCTCATAGCCATTTGCAGCCCGAGTCCCCTCAGTGAACCCTGTTTGTGCCAGCCGTTCCCTCATCGACTGTACTGGCATACAGTTCTTTCCTGGCGTTGCCCGTAGCCCAAGTCTCCTCGCGACCACTCTCCACAATGACTTTTGTTAAGCTGCCGCGTGAGTAGTCCCCTCTCCAGCCATTGATATAATTGCATTGTCTTGCATTTCATTCCCCTGATATATACGTCCTGATCATGAATTAAAATAGCACCTGTCAGCGAGGGACACTACTCTGTGACCAGGTTCCAAGTAGGTCTGACCTTATCCAGAGTTACTGCCTGCCTATTGCCTTTCAGCACAGTCAAATTATCATGAATAACAGAAGATTCCACGTTATATGAAGGACCTCCTTGCATTGCATTCAACCAAAAGCCACGTTTGTTTACATTCTATTGCAGCTGACCTTGGTTCAGTCTGACAGTTCCTTTGATATTGATTGGTTGAACTCTGATTTTTCAGCTCAGAAGAGAGTGCTGCAAATATCTGATGAGACATTTGATTTAATTTCAGAGGCATACAACTACTCTTTATTCAATAAAGCATTTGATCTTTTCATGCCTCTTTACTCAATATTAGAACTGAATGTATCTGGAAGTAACTTTTGCACATATTGCATCTATTAGTGATACAAGTCGATTATAGGATCATGGTAACATAAGTATAAGCCATTAAGTACTATTGTGTAGATGTATAGTTTTGTATCATACAACAATCACTGGTCGTTTAAACAGAGGAGGACTTTTCTTTTTGCTTCTATTGTTCTGCCACTGGTTAACCTTTCAGTCAATGAGCAATCCGCTGTTTTCAGAACATTCAGTAGTGAATTGTAGCAACCTATGTTTATGAATTTAGATTTTGATTGTCCCAGATAAAAGAAAATGTTCATTTATTCAATGTCATTCACAACTAGGGCATGTCTTCTCAGGTGCTTTAAAGCCAAGCAGCACTTTGAAAGTGTACTTAGGTGCTGTAATGTAGGGAGGATAACAGCTCATTTACAGGCAGCAGGTTTCCAGAAAGATTCTATGAGTTTGCTAAAGAAAAGGTTGCATTAAAAATCCTGCAGTTGAAAGAGAAATGACTCCATCTGTACCTGTACATTGGAACATAATCGCCAATTTGCAACTCATTGAAAAGTACTCCCTTTATGTTCTTACTGTTTGTTAGTATTGTGCAGTGATTGACCTTGTGCTATTCTGTAGGGATTAATACTCATTTCATGCAGTGTTGTATTTTGCCCTTTCCCCTCATGCTGAGGTTTAATTAGTACCTCTGTGGTATTAGAGTTTCTGTTGGTTTGTGTGTTTTGGGAGTCTGTTGAGCTGGATAACTGATTGCATTTCGCAGTAATTTTGGTCTATCATCAACTCATATTGGTACCCCCACAGGTCTCTGTGCATCGATCACCGCTGAGAAAGAGTGTTTAGAAACATTGAGTGGAATTCTCCACTTTCTGCCATACCAAGGAAAATTGCATTTGGGCAAATTTTATCAAGTGAGGATCACTTTGAGCAATTAAGTTTACCCCCTTCAGGTGAAAGGTCAAGTATGATGTCAGTAAATGGTGGGAAGTCCGACATGCTTTCCCTTATTCCTACAGGAGCTCGCTGGAGTTAACCTTTCCTTCCCAATTGACATCTATCCAATTGAGATGCATGGTATTGCTTTCAGTATCCAGCGTAATGCATATTGCATACAGTGTGTACTTCTCCATGGTGCTTGAAAGGGGTGGTCCTTTCAATACTCATAGGATGCAGTTTCCATGGAGCACATGATGGTTGGAAAGCAGCCAATTGGGAAACATTGTAAGGTGAAGGACAGGACCAGCTGGTGGCACAGACGTCTAAGAGAACCATATCTATCTGCAAGGATCTCCTGAAGGCAACATCAAAAGCAATATCCCTCTTGTCATCTTGTTTCTCAGAAGAAACCATAGCTTTAGTCTGGGCTCCAATAGCAAGAGCAAAAATGACAACAGGAATAGCAGCAGGAAACAGCAATGATTGTGGACCAACCTGCCGAGTTCCTCCCCATGAGACGGTTAATGGGAACAATAAGCATTGGTCTAAGGTTGAGTCTACAGTGCTTAATACTGCTAACTGTAAAACACCTACCGTTAAGGTCTCATTGAGTCCCCAAGGTTGACTCCTGCCATCCTCAGGGATTGGAAGGAAATCCCATTCCAGTTACCTTGAAGGTGACATATGAGCATATCAATGTACAAAATAGGTTCTAGGATATTCAACCCTTGAGCCTGCTCACCATTCAGTAAGATGATGGCCTAGCTGTTTGTGTTTTTAACTCCACATTCCTATTTAGCCCTGATAACTTTTGATTCCACCAGAATCTAACCACCTCCACTGTAAAACGATTCAATGACCCCCGCCTCCACCACCTTCTGAGGCATGGAGCTCCATTGTCATGTAGCCCTCTGAAAGAAAACAATGTCTCCTTTTTCCTACTCAAACAGGGCAACCTCAGAAAGAAAACAGTAACCCTCAGTTCTGAACTGAATCACAGAAGGGAACATCCTTCCCATATCCATCTTGTCAAGACTATCTAAGATTTTTGCTCTTTAATCACATTACCTCTCAATCTTCTTAACTCCACTGGAAACAAGCCCACGCTATCCAATCTATCTTCATAAGGTAATCCTGTCATTCCAGATTCCCTCATTTGCCCTTCTCTAAACCACCTCCGATACATTTGCATCCTCTCTTAAATAACAATACCAAAACTGCAAGCAGTATTTAAGGTGTGCACTTTTACATATGCCCTGTAGAAGTGAAGCACAACATTTATTTTCAGTTCCTCATATAATAAAGGATGGCGTCCTATTGGTCTTCTTGATTATATGCCATGAGCACATATATTAACTTATTAATATTAACTGCATTAATATAATGCGCACTAACTTGCGTGACTCATTAACTGGAAAGTCTAGATCCCTCTGCACTTGTTTTGTAATACTTGGCTTTTTCAATCTTCCTGCCAAAATCTACAATTTCATATTTTACTACAATGTACTCCACCTGCCAGATTTTTGCCCACTCATTTAACCTAAGTATTTGCAGTTTATCTGAGAATGGATCATTTCAGGGAGTCAAAAACTCTCTGTGGAACTTCACAGACATCCACTCATAAATGCATATCTAAGAAGTCAGTGATGTTCTGTTCACTAAGACTAACCTATTGTTAGTTTTCTGTTAAACACAGGGAGCCAGGAAACTAGGGCAGTGGCTTTCCTGTCATCACAGGATTTTTGAGATGCAGAGAGCAATCTGTTTGCAGCCTTCAGACAGCTGTCTCAGTAACTAGCAGAACTGTGGATGCTGAAAAACTGAAACCAAAGCAAAAATAGCTGGAGAAACTCAGCAGGTCCAGTAGCATCTGTGAAGTTGAAGAAAGGTCACTGGATCTAAAACATTGACTGCTTTCTTTCCACAGATGTTACCAGACCCCATTAAGTTTCTCAGGCTATTTCAGTTTTGCTCCCCTCCCCCCATCACATTATTTTGCAATGTGAGGAAAAGAAGGATTGAGAGTGATGGGAATTGAGTGTTTGAGTACTCTATGAGAATGCAGAGCCCTGTCAGCTGGTGAGGATTCACCAGTAAGTGAGAAGGAAGCATGGTGTCTGGGATCATATAGAGTCATAGAGATGTCAAGTATGAAACAGACCTTTGGTCCAACTCGTCCGTGTCGACCCGATATCCTAAATAAATCTAGTCCCATTTGCCAGTGTCTGACCCATATCTCTCTAGGCAGTGTTGGAAGTTTGGCAGCGTAACATGTATTGGTCGCTATGATGAATTGACAGAAATATGTTCCCATTTCGAGATGGTATATGTTATGTAGAGGAACTTGGAGATGACAATGTTCCCAACCACCTCGCGCACGATTAAGTAGTCATGATTTTGAGAAATTATATCAACATTATCTAAGGATTAAGGAGTTTTTTTTAAACCCAACGTTATATTGTAACCTCTTAAGGAGGCAATGGGTCAATATTCTTTGTTTGTCAAATTCTCTGTTCGCGACACTTGTTTTTTAGATTTGTTCTTGTGATGTGAGTGCTATGAAAAAGTCACTATTTATTGTTCATTTCTAATTGCTTGCATGGCAAGAAGAGTCAAATACATAGTGACGTCCTTGTGTCACATGTAGGCCAGCTCAGACAGGCTGTAGAATCCACATCCTGGAAGATATTAGTGTTAACATACAAAATCATTCCATCAAGTCTATCATTGATCCTTCTTTTCCCAGTAAGACCTGGATTTTCTCTCCTACTCTGGAAACTATCCCTAGTATTAATCCCCACATTTGCTCTCTGAGGTTATGGAAAATGAGTCAGTTAGCATATAGAATGGTTGCCATGAGGTACTGGCACAGGCACAGCCTCAAAGGGAGCATGTCTTTCATAGAGGGGGATTGACAATAAATGAGCTGCGGGTAAAGAAAGATCAAATCATTGTATCTGCTGCACCATGATTGTGCATCTAATCAAGCACAAACACATTGTCAGGCCCCAAT
The DNA here is from genome assembly GCF_004010195.1 of Chiloscyllium plagiosum. Lineage (NCBI taxonomy): Eukaryota > Metazoa > Chordata > Chondrichthyes > Orectolobiformes > Hemiscylliidae > Chiloscyllium > Chiloscyllium plagiosum. Next base: position 88,878,400 of record NC_057720.1, on the reverse strand, counting down.
ATTTCTCTGGAAGCATGAACTCAATGGGCGAAATGCCTTCCTAAACCAGTTCTTTTGAGTGGAATGAACCACCTGTTTCATGGAGACGTGTATTTGAGGACACCATCCACAAGCTCTCCTGCAAGTCGCATACCATCCAAACTTGGGAATATGTCACCAGGTCTTCTTCATTGCTGGGTCACAGTCTTGGAATACCATTCCTAACATCACAGTAGGTTTTTCTGCATAACATGGACTGTAGCAGGTTACGTAGATGAGTCATTCAAGGGAAATTGGGTATGGACAATAAATGTTGGCCTTGCCGATGACAGTAATGTGAGATCTATGCTCCTGTGAGTGAACAGAAGCATACTCTGTTGAATATGAATATTCACAAAGGATTGTAACAGGGAAATCCTATCCAGAGCCATACAGATTCCAGTTCCAGTCCCATGTAATCTAATATGATTATCAACTAATTCCAACTGGACACACTTAGTAGTGATATGACAAAAGGTACAATTCCCTTTTCTGTACAGCCACATCCCACAAATTAATTTAGAAAATAAATGGCTAGGTTTGCACAAAAACCACAATGAATGTCCCCACTGCCCTCACCTTTTGTAATACCGATTTCAACCATGCATTGCGTCAGCAGGGTGACTGAACCCCTGTGATATCAAATGCTAACATCAAAGCGAAGACAACCAGTAAACCAGCCAGTTTGGGTGAGGGGATGTGCAAAGTCTCATATCTATACTTTGCAAGTGATTATACTATTAGACATACCTGTGATCAAAAAATGCCTATTGGCCATCCTGTTTAGTCTCTGCTGTGAGTGGCATATGTTTGTTAATTGGCTTTTGGGCAACTGGTGCTACATTTTCACATTGTGAAGAATGACAAACAGCAAGATATAGTTGCAGTGAATTCATCTGAAGTGCTTTGTGTTTAAAATGTTGTCACTGCTGTAGTTGTCCTGGTGTGTCTTAAACTTCTCCATCTGTCAGAGGTGTGCCAAACAATAAGTGCTCTCTTCATTTGACAGAAGACGAGATTGATGTGTAGCCAACTGAAGAACTGTAAAACATCCAAGACGTCTTGCTGGTTGTATCTGCAAGTAACCTTAAAATACTGGCATCAGTGTCAAGTATCTGCAATTCTGCCATCACAGGCTTAGAGCTTATTTCCAAATTTCATGGTCCTTATAAATGCCAATGTCTCACGCAATATGACTCTGTCCCGGCACCTGTTTAAAATGAGGATAATGACAATTTGTGATGAGATTTGTGGAGTCCTTTGGGCATGTTTGCTTTGCCTGAAGTGTTTCTCTCTTTCTGAAGAGTATGGACATTGTAAAGAGGGCATTCAAGAGGGGAAGAATGGTGGATATTCATCTTCCCAGTCTGTGAGGTAACCCAACATGGAGGATTGTTCACCCATCACCATAGAAACCACCCATATTCCCTGTAAGGGGTGTGGGATCCTCCTCGAGATGAGTGGCAGTGAATTACCTCAAACAACCCTCAGCCAGCGCCACATTCTAGTTGCAATGGCAAATACTGCAAGGGACCAGCATGAGGAGGATGGATAGGGTGAATAGCCAAGTTTTTTTTCCTAGACTGGGTGAGTCCAAAACAAGAGGGCATAGGTTCAAGATAAGCAGGCAAAGATTTTAGAAGGACCCGAAGGATAGTTTTTTTCACACAGAGTATGTTGCGTGCATGGAACAAGCTGCCACGGAGGCTGCAACAATTGCAACATTTAAAAGGCATCTTGATTGGTATGTGAATTGGAAAGGTTCAGAGCAATATGAGCCAAATGCTGGCAAATGGAACTAGGTCAGATTGGGATGTCTAGTCGGTGTGGACGGTTTGGACCAAAGGGCGCTGTCTGACTCTATGGCTCTATCTGGGGATGAAGAAACCTCAATCAATGCAATTCAAAAATGTGAAAATTACATGATCCTCACAAATATGTTCATCCATTTTGACAAGGTCTTGTCACATACATTCAAGAACAAACAACCTACATGGACCATTCATCTGACTCACGGAATACATAAACAATAGTAAACTTATCATGATATGTGCTATTTGTTGTAATGTGCTATTTCAGTCTTGGCTTGGTCACTTCCACTCTTCCATCCCCCACTCCACCCTTTTTCTAGTTCAAGAGCTGGACCACCTTGTGTCCAAGGAACACATTGAATTTGGGACTTGGGATTTGTTTTAGGACTTGGGGAACCAAATGGAGACAGAGTGTATGTGTTGGGCAGGAGCATAGTGAATTGGGCAGAAAACACTAAGCTATGGAGAACTAGGGAATATCAGAGGCCTTGGCAGTAATTTTCAAATCCTCTCTGGCCACAGGTGTCAGAAGATTGGAGCACTGCTAGTATTGTCCCGTTATTAAAAATGGGGAGAAGTTGTAGACCAGGAAATTATACACCAGTCAATCTTACTATAGTGATGAGCAGGTTATTAGAAATAATTCTAAGGCATAGCATTGTATCTGCACTGGTAGAGGTGAATGTTAATTAAGCATAGTGCATATACGATGCTATGCCTTAGAATTATTTCTAATAACCTGCTCATCATTGCAGTAAGACTGACTGGTGTATAATTGGATAAGGGAAGGTCATATTTGACCAATGTTATAAATGTTGTTTCGGAAATAACCAAGAGTGTCAATGAGGGTAATATATTTCATGTGATCCTTTAGCAAGGCTTTTGATAGGCTCTTGCACAGGAGACTGACCAAGAAAGTAAGAGCCTATGTGATCTAAGGCAAAGTGGCATGTTTGATCTAACACACAGAGATAGGAAGCTGAGGGCAATGATAGTGGGATGCTTCTGTGACTGGAAATCTGTTTTGAGTGGGGTTCCACAGGGCTCAGTGCTGGGGACTTGTTGTTTGAAGTGTTCATGAATGATTTGGACTTAAGTGTAGAGCATATGATCAAAAAGTTCTTAGATGTTGGGAAATTGATAGGTGGGTGAATAGTATGGACGACAACTGTAAACCACAGGAGGACTGGTCAGGTGTGCAGATTAGTGGGGGATGGAATTCCATCCAGAAAAGTGTGAGGTCATGCATTTGGAAATGGCTTAAAGGAAAGGGATTACACTATGAAGATAGGAACCTGGAAAGTACTTTAGATTGGTGTGCATATCCATAGGAGTTTGGTTTGCAATGCAAAGTGATACTAACAGCATGGGTTCAATTCCTGCACTGGCTATTATGTAGGATTCTCCTTCTCAACCTCTCCCCTTGAGTGCTGACTCTCAGGTTAATCCATCATTGGTCATCTCTCTCTGTGATGATGCTGTGGTTTTAAGTGACTATTTTGTCCTTTCTTTTTAAAAGAGAGGTTTTAAGGTAGAGGTGCGAAGCTGTCCATTTGAAAGAGCCAGTAAAGTAATCAGCTTGTGAGACCTTGGGATTTGTTTTGAAGTTGGAACAATAGAAGCAGTCTGGCCGGGTGTGGCCAGCTCTTACAGACCAGCATTTCTACTTTTATTTAGGTTTTAGGTTTTGCTTTAAGCAGTTGCTGTTAGAGTCTCAAAAGGGCAGGAGCTGCTGGAGTTTTGAAGAAATAGAAGCTATCTTTTCCCTCACCCGGTTACAGCTAGAAGCTAAGGTTTCTCTCTGCTGCTGGGTTACCTGGGAGACATATCTATTTTTCTGAATTTGCCTTTTTGCCAAAGGGGGTGTTCAGAAGATGTTACTAGAAGTGTTGGAATAATGGAATATTGGAATAGTTAATTAGTAATAGTTATTCTATTATTTCTGTTAAGTTTTCCAATAGAGTTTGTTATTGTAATTTTGTCATCTATTTGTTGTATTTTAACTCTTGTGTTTTAAATAAATGGTGTTTTGTTTAACGTTGGGGAGCTTTATCAGCCAAATTGCACATTATATTTACCTTTAAATTAAGACAAAGTTAGGGTCTAATCTACCTTCTTAAAATATTTTGAGGGGGATCTGGATTTGGTCCATAACATCTCAAATGAGAGAGTAGCCCAATGCTCTGGTAAAACAATGGTTTTGAAATGGACACAAGTCAAGTGGATCATTGGATATTTGAAATGGGGTATGCCATTGCATCAGGTGGTTTGTTGCACAATTCCTAACTATTGCCACAGTCAGTGACTTAGAATGTGTCACACTGCAAGTTCTTTGGAAAAAAAAAATCACATCTGGGATAATACAAAGGAGTAATGTGTTCTTGTGGCAATGTAATTAAAAATCAAAAGGTTGTCAATGAAATTTGGGAACCTGTGACCAGCTGACTGCCTGGAGATCAGTGATGACTCCCGGACAGTTATTCGTAACACTGATTACTGTTCCGGAAATGGATCACATTCATGGGTATACCGAACAGTGAAGAAAGATAGGGATGAAGTTTCAAGGTCCAAAGATTTAACAACTCACAAAAAAATTGTCAAGAAAAGGACATGATGCAAATCATATTTGATTATAGGATTGAAAATGTAGATTAAGAAAATATTTGACCAGAACTGTTGGCCATCTTTCAAATGCAGTGCAAACTGCAATCTTTGTAAGAAACAAGTGCTCTGATGTTTTGTTTGTGCATTGAGTAATGGAGCAAGATGTTTGATCTGAATGGTACACATAACTTGCATGTTTTTACTGAGTTTTACACAGCCTGGCAATAGCACTTATTAAAAAGCCTTTACATGATCTGTTGTCCATCTTATCAAAAACCATAGGTGAAAGATCAGCAGGCCAGTGTGGCTGTGTTTGTTGCTTATTCTGAGATGGGATACAAGTGAAGTTGTGTTTACCGCTGTCCCTTTTCATTCTGCTGTGTGTCCAGAGGGAATGGTTTGAGAATTGGGACCATTTGCTTGTGAGACAGCACTTCTGACATAACCAGGTTTTACTTCAGGAAACAATGGGTGGAAACCATCATCTCACTGGTCTACATAACAATAACAAGAGTCGACCTCAAGACATTTGTTAAGAATTGGGCACTCAACAAAAATCTAATTGAACTTGCAAGAAAATGACAACAGCAGAGTGATATATTGTTTCAAAAAATTACAACCCCGTGTGCTGTAGCGAGATTTGCTATGCTTGAACTCGCCACATTAATATTCAAGTCAAACAAGTGCTTTAAATTGTTCTGTGTTATAAACTGTATTTTCTTTTACAAGAGTAATAGGTTTAATAATTAAATCTGTAAAGTGCTGATTGGCAACGAAGAGAAATTCTTGCCGGACGGCTGGTGAGATGAGTCACTGGGGAGACCTTGTAATCCTCATCAGCTCAGGCAGGCATCTCAACTGCTCCTCGTGACAATATTACAATAAGAGAAAAATTACCCTGAGCTCAACAAAGAAAATAAATTGAAATTTCAGTCAATACAGCCCTGATTAATATGCTAACTGCTCGCCCATCTATGAGCCATCAGCTCTGAAGCCCTCGCTGAATTTCAAGTAAATTCTGCAGTCTGAAGATCCTCAGAAGTAAAAACTTTATTTCTAATTGGCTAGCTGATAGCTGAATGGGAATTTTATGATTTAATTAGACGAGGATGTGATTGACTGCAACTGAAATGCTGCCTCATTAGTATCACTCTGGAAATGGAGTCCTGTGCCTAGGGAAGCAGCTTCCCAGGAACTATCATTGTAGCATGAAAGTTGTACTTCAAAGAGTCAGACAGTGCAACTAAAAAGACAGTTAAGATGCTTTAATGTGTCTCAATTCAGAAAGCTCTGTAGCAAATCCATCACCTGTGAGCAAGTGCGGTTTTTGAGAGGGAAATTGATGCTGCTTTGAGATGGGAAAGCATCTTCATCACCAGTAACATGTTTGCACTAGATACCTCTGAGGCCCAGATGATGTGATGACATAATTGGTTGGAGCTTTTCGAAGTGCTGCGCTCATAACCTTTCATTAGCAACAGCATTTTCAACACTTAGTTCTTCTTTTATTCCCTTGTCTCCTCCTTGTCTTCCTCCTCTTCCCCGAAGGCAGAGATGCACATGAGCACACCGTCACATGGATTCCGTGTACATTAGCTTATGACACCCAGTGGCCACACTTAATGTGTGACAGTGAGTGTCAGCATGAAACCTGACCATGAGGTCATTTCCCTACCCCATTCCTCATCCATCCAGTTTGCAGCAGTGGCCACTGGGAAGTGAACATAAAATCCCTACAATATCAAGTCGACACTGACCATCTGAAGAGAGTCCTACCCAGAACCCCCTCTCCAATTCCTGTATCCGTGCATTTCCCATAGCCAATCTACCTAACCTGCATATCTTTGGCCTGTGGGAGGAAACCAGAGAAAACCCACACAGACATAGGGAGAATGTGCAAACTCCACACAGACAATCGCCAGAGGGTGGAATTGAACCTAGGTCCCTGACACTGTGAGGCAGCAGTGCTAACCACTGAGCCATCGTGCTGCTTTTTAATTTACCAATTACATGAGTACCGGCTTTCTTTAAAACAAAAATCCCTCCCCATTCTTACTTGAATCACAGAAATTAAGATAATGGTTTAAAAAGAGTTAATGCATTAAGCTTCATGAAATCTGACAACGTAACGCAGTTTTTAGGTGTGCAAAGGTCAGTCTTGCATGAGGTCCTTATGAAGACAGATATGCAATTTCTAGCTACTGATAATTAGGTAATAGTCATTGTACATATTACTGTCATGCAATAAACTACACCTTGTTATAACAAAATGTTCCTTTTTTATCAAGCATCTCTCTAGTGGCTTATTCCCTAACACCAATAATTAGATATATCCTTAGACTCAGCCTAGAAAGGAAAATGGATGTCAGAAACTATCCAAACTCACCAGCAGTTTGCTAACCATAACCCAATATAACATCACTAACCTATATCCCTAATCAAGATGCCACCATCTCAGCCCATCATTTCCACAGATCTGTCCCAGACCAACTAATGGACTCAGCAAAATTAAACTAAAGTTATTTGATTCTGTTCACTGTGATCATTGCCACACCTTCCCAGCACATTCCCAGTATTATCAACTTTAAATGATTAAATAAGGCAGATTGAAAAGAAGAATTAAACTTTTTTTTTAGTTTCTTCATTTACTTCATCTCAATATATTCCAGAATTCTTAATCATGACTAACAATGGTTGGCAAACTCAAACAAAAGAGACTAATGTGCCCATCTGCTTCAGCGTTGCTTCCATGACAAGGAATGAAACCACTCGAATATTTGATGGAAAATAACAGGAATCATGTTCAGTGAATTGGAAGTGGATAGAATCTTGAGCCACATATTAATTTCTCAAAACCAGGAGAAACAGAACATCAAGACAAATTAAGTTATAAGAATTCAGACAGTCTCTGTAGGGTACTTGAATTGAATTAGCTTTATTGTCACATGTACTCACATGAGTGCAGTGAAAAGTTTTCAAGTCGCCACTTACAGCATCATCTTAGGTACCGAGGTACTGAGTCTTGAGTACAAGTTGAACAGGAGACCATGCCATTAGTAGCGATGATGTACCATCAAGTTTATAAACTTTATAAATCATGTTAAGAGCTCTCTTAGGAAAGAGAGGGGATATTTAGACAGACAACTATTTTATCTGAAATTCATTGCTTTGTTACTAGGTTGCAGTTTAACTGTTAAGCATTTTTTTTATCCTGTTAAGGATTCTACTCAGTCCGACTGCTTGCTAATGTCCCTGCATGTGCTTGCATATATGCATGAGATATGCCACTGAGTGTTTGTTAGTCTGCCAAGGACAGAAACATTGGAGCCATCTCAGTCTCTGGAAGATGTCAACTTACCTGAGAGTCAATTAGTTAAGGCACACAAAGCATGGCCAGCTTAAAACTAATTTGGTGTGAGATTTGATTTTGCCAGTGGGTACCACGTGGGGAAACGCTATATAAAAGATTATTATTGAAACAGTGCTAAAAGTTGGAAGCAGGAGAGCAGAATTGTGTGTTCATATTTTACCTAAAGCGAGCCTGCGTGGAGAGATTTGGAGCATTTTACAGATCTAGGAGTCTTGGGATTGTTACAAAATGAAGAGGTCACAGTTGCTCAGTCAATGAGATTAGTTTAACAGTTATGACAAAGGAATTTCATAGAAAACCTTGAAAGCTTAGTCACGATTGTCCTTTTTTTTGGTACAATGCAGCCAGACAGAGCCTGGAAATGGATTTGATGAAGGAGTTTGCATTTACCATCTGCAGCTTATAGTTCAGAGACATGGGAGAAATGGGAAGACCAAAAGATGATTTAGTGTGCAGAGACCCTGATTATCAATCCCTTTGCCTAGTCATAGAGTCAGAGAGATGTACAGCACGGAAACAGACCCTTCGGTCCAACTTGTTCATGCCGACCAGCTATCCTAACCGAACCGAGTCCCACCTGCCAGCACCTGGCCCATTTCCATCCAAACCCTTCCTAGTAACAAATTCCTTTCCATCTAAACCCTTAACACTATGCTTGCCCTTGAGAAGGTGGGGGTGATGGAATACACCCCAGCCTTCTTGAACCACTGCAGTCCATGTGATGTAGGTATATAAAGTTCACTCTGGGAGGATATTCCAGGATTTTGAGCCAGCGACAATGAAGGAATGTAGATATATTTCCATGTCAGGATGGTATGCACCAGGGATGGGAACTTGCAAGTGGAACTACTGTCTTTATCATCCTAGATGGTGTTTACTTGGAAGGTGCAGTGTATTTTGTAGATAGTACACATTACTGCCACTGTGATCAGAGTTTAAATTTAATGTATAAGCTGGTGTCAATCAAATGGGCTGCTTTGTCCTGTACTGTTTGAAGCTTCTTTCATGTTGTAGGAGCTATGCCTTTCCAAGTAGCTGGGGTGTATTCCATCACATTCCTGATTTGTGGGTGGTGATCAGGCTTTAGGAAGTCTGCAGTTGAGTTATATTTTGGAAAATCCTCAACTTCTGAACCTCTTTTGCAGCAACAGCATTCCTATAGCTATTGTTGCTCAATTTCTGGTCAATATGTTGGTAGTAAAGGAATCAGCAATGGTAATGCAGTTAGACAACAAGAGGAGAGAGATTCTTTCCTGTTGGAGAATATTATCAGCATTATTCAGCATGATCAGTCCAAGCTTGAATATCAACCAGGTCTTTCTGCATTTTGGCGTGGACTGCTTCAGTCTCTGAGGAGTTGCTAATGATGCTGAACATTTTGCAATCATCAGCACGTTTCTTCACTTCTGACCTTGTGCTGCAAGGAAAGTCAATGATGAAGTAGATGACAGTGGTAGGCCTAGCATACTGAGACCAATATTCTATGACTTGAAATGATTGGCCTCCAATAAGCACAATCATCTGTTTCTTGCTGCTTCTTGTTTAGTGCCACCACCAGTTGCTCGAAGGATACTTGGGTGGCTTGGTTATCATGGTTAAGTAAGTTCCCAAGTGTGTGCAAGCTATGAGTTGTGTCTGATTGGCTTGCAGTAGTGCATATTGTATGAGGCTGAAGTAAAGTGCAATGATTGTAATGAGATCAGCCAGGTGGACTGCATACAATATGAGTTCCCTGATTGGGGCTGTTAATGTGGTGCAATCAGGGAACCCTGGCTGACAGATATAAACAGGAGAGTCAGAGGTTCTGTTCATTCTGAGAGCTGGTTCTGAGGGAGTTGAATCAGTGTCAAGGACTCTAGGTGGTGGAATACCGGCCTCTGTGGATTTATGGTGACAAGAGAAAAAAAATAAGCTCCTGAAAAATGTTGCTTGCAACAGTGTCTTTGAGTTGGGGTAAGAATTTCTGGTATTATGCCATCATTTGGAAAGCTTGACTCATTTGAGCCTGCCGTTGAAAACTGGGCCCACTAAGTGGAAAGAATACATTATTTTTTTCAGGGCAAATGACATTGGGGCGGATGAAAAGCAGTGGCTCATTCTCCTGACGGCTTGTGGACCCACAGTTTTCTCAGTTATTAGAATCTGAATGTTTCCTGATGCACCAGATACTAAAAACTTTCAAGAGTTGACTGATTTAGTTAATTAATATTATGACCTCAAGACTTCTCTAATTCTGAAATGCTATCAGTGTTACTTGGCAGTTCAAGAACTTGGGGAATCCATGCTGGGATTTTTGATGAGGTTAAATGACCAGCAGAGGCATGTAATTTTGGTTTAACCCTGAGTGAGATGCTGAGAGACCATTTGGTATGTGGGATTAATGACATAACCATGCAAAAGCACCCACAAGCTGAAGCCCAACTGGACTTCAAACAGGCACTGCAACTGGCTTTGCCATTAGAAGATGTCCCAAGTGGAGCATGTGAGTTACACAGTATGCCAATGAAAGTAAAGAGTCAAGATTAGAGTGGTGCTGATAAAGCACAACAGTTCAGGCAGCATCAGACGAGCAGGAAAATTGACATTTCAGGCAGGAGCCCTTAATCAAGAAAGGGCCGAAACGTCGATTTTCCTGCTCCTCTGATGCTGCCTGACCTGCTGTGCTTTTCCAGCACCACTCTAATCTTGACTCTAATCTCCAGCATCTGCAGTCCTCACTTTCACTTAATGGAAGTGGACAACCTTGCCAGGTCACTGTCAGATACTGGATGAACTGCACCAGCGTCATCCAGAGTGTCCAAAATGATTATATGAGGTGGCCAGGATTGAATGCATACCTAGCTGTACTGGTCGTGTAAGTGCCCAGAGTGCCATCAAGGACAGAAATTACCACCAGCAGCTCCCCCAAATTCATGGGAATGTCCGGGTAAACCCTGGAATGGCCAGGTAAATCCTGGACTTGGTTACATGTCAACTATCCTGGCCATTTCAACATTCTTAGTCATTGTGGAAGCCCACTCAAAGTGGTTGGATGTGCATAGAGGTCATTCGTCAAACACGGGGACTACGATAGGAAATTTGTGAGCATCTGTTGCAGCACATGGGCTCCTGGAAGTGTTGGACAGTGGGCCACCACTTACCAGCAGAAAATTTGAGTATTTCCAAAAATCAAATGGCATTCGGCATATAAGGACACCTCCATACCATCCATCATCCAATGGTCTGGAGGAAAGAGCAGTCCAAACTTTGAAGACAGGCTTAACAAAACAGCCTACAGTTGCACTTGATGCCAAACTGTCCTGGAGTCTATTTGATTATAGGACCACCCCTCATGCAAATACAGGGATAGGTCCAGCAGGGTTGCTAAGAGGGAGAAGAATCCGCAGCGAGTTAAATCTGACCTTCTTGAACCTAGGGGGAGGGTGAAACTGCATCAGTAATGCCAATGCCGGACACAAGACTCCTCCACATGAGAGAGATAGTTTACTTCAGGGGACCAAGTTGGTGCAGGAACCAAGGAAATGGCCCTGCGTGGCTAAGAAGCATGATTACCACGAGGTCAGTTCTCTTGACGTACAACGTTTGGGTAGGTGATGTGGTCAGGAACAAGCATGTGGACCACATAAAAGCTGCAAACTTGCAAACGGGGCAGGAATAAAACATACCTAGCCCTTCAGAACAGCCAGAAAAGCTGTCAGAACTCATAAGTTCTCCCCCTCTGACTAGCATCAAAGAATCTTCGAAGTCTGAGATAGACACAGTGGGTGTTGTAGCCTCAACGTCTTTATTGCCTGAAGAAGAGGATGATTTTCTTCCAAGACTCTCTGTGCACAAGATTTATAGATTCATGGAATCCATACACCTGTGGAGCAGGCTATTCACCCCATCAAGTCCACACTGACCCTCTGCAGAGTAACCCACCCAGACTCACCCCCTACACTTTCCCTGTAACCCTGCATTTCCCCATGACTAATTCACCTAACCTACACATCCCTGGACACTTTGGGCAATTTGGCATGGCCAATCCACCTAACTTGCACATTTTGTGAGAGGAAACTGGAGCACCCAGAGGAAACCTGCAAAAACATGAGGAGAATGTGCAACTCCACACAGACAGTCGCCTGAGGGTCTCTGGAGCTTTGAGGCAGCAGTGCTAGCCACTGAGCCGCCATGCTGCAAGAGCAGTCTACAATCCAGTACACGCCATTCCCTCCGAGGCTGAGTCGGAGGAACAGGATCCCTTGCAAAAATGCCCCAGGAGAGGCTAAAAGATAAAGAACAGGCCTATGCCCCTGGACTTGGGGTGGTGGGGATGGGGGGGGGGGGGGGTAATTATAGTTATCGTAACACAGTCAGGCAGGTGGATCTTGCAAAAAATGAGTTCCCTGATTGGGGCTGTTAACCTGGTCCGATCAGGGAGCCCCAGTTGACAGATATAAACAGGAGAGTCAAGGGTTCTGCTCACTCTGAGAACTGGCTCTGAGGAAGTCAGACCAGTGTCAAGTACAATGCACGTATAAATAAAGGGTGACTTGCTCATGGGATACCGGCCTCTGTGGAGTTATTTCATAAAGCACATAAATTTTACAGTTAACTCCTGAGTTCTTGGTATGTGGCTGTAGTGAACTAAACAGTGGATGAGGCTTATGGTTCTGTTGGTAGGATTGTTGACATTGTAGCTCACTTTGAAAACACAGACAATTGAATCTCTTCCTGCGTAGCATCTTGCAGCCATACTCTGGCAGTGACCTCCATCGCTATTTCATCCCAGTAACTTCCTAAGCATATGTACAGAGGACCGTGTGTGCCTATACAGGAACAGGATGTCTCTCCTTCTCTCTGCAGCTTATATCACATTATTGTAATATTTTAGTGCACTTTGTAAATTATCACAGCCCCACATGCAATTTTCAAAGAAATCCCAATATTCTTGCAACCTACAACAACCTCTTCAAAGATGTGAAGCCTGCCTTTAAATAGCAATAGCTACATCCTCTCCCATCAATAATTAAGAGTGCGCCTAATTGGCGACACAGAGCCATCATTTAAAAATGCGGGCAGCTTGCTGTCTGCAGCACAATGAATGGCTGTTGGCTAATAGTTGCCTTGTTATGGGAAGGATGTTGCTAGACTGGAAAGGGTTCAAAACAGATTTACAAGGATGTTATGGAGACTGGAAGATTTGAGTTATAAGGAAAAGCTGGATAACTCTGGAACTTGTTTCCTTGAAGCAAGGTGGCTGAGGGATGACTTTATCGAGGTTTATAGAATCACAAGGGGCATGGATAAAGTGAAAAGCCAAGGTCTTTTCCCCAGGCAAAGGGAGTCCAAAGCTAGAAGCTCTAGCATTAAGGTGAGAGAGAAAAGATTTGTAGGGTACCTAACAGGTAACTTTTTCACGCAGAGTGTGGTGCATGAATGATATGAGCTGCCAGAGGAAGTGTTCAAGGTTAGTACAAACAAAACATTTAAAAAATATATGGACAGGTACGTGAATACAAAAGGTTTAGAGGGCCAGACGGAGGCACTTGGGACTAGTTTAATTCAGGAAACCTGGTCAGCATGGAGGAGTTGGGCCGAAGCACCTGTTTCCGTGCTGTATGACTCTATGACACTGCGTTCCCAATGCCTATTTTCAGGAGTTAGCTAATTTAATCCCTTGCACATGCTTTAAAGAAACCAATGAAATAAATAATCCTAATTTGTAGCCAAGCATTTGTCAACCTAAACCTTGATTACTATAAGGTCTTGTGGCACAATTGTAATCCCCCTAAGCCAGGCAGGTCAAGATTCAAGTCCTATCTGTCTGAACAGGGTGTTTGAAAATTTATGAATCCCTGATTACTTGCATTCTCCAAACAATGGTGATCTGTGATGTGTGGAAGTAAGGGCAGTGTAAACTTAAGGGATGCTCCAACTGTTGTAAGAATCTTTGAGCAGGATTTATTGGTAGTCTGGGCTGGATATAATAGGGATGGCCACAAGCTGACACTAACCCTGACCCTCAGAAACGCCTGTCTAAGGTGGTAGGAGGAGACAGGGAAGTCACCGTCCTGGCACCCGGGATTACATTCACCCAGGATCACACTCACCCCTGATCACATTCCCTCCAATCACACACACTCCGATCACACTCACCTCGATCACACTCAACCGTGCACACACACACCCCGATCACACTCACCTCGATCACACTCAACCGTGCACACACTCACCCCGATCACACTCACCCTGATCACACTCAATCCCCAATCACAATCAACCCCAATCACACTAAACACGATCACACTCACCTTGATTCCTCTCCTCCCGCCTTCCAATGAGACTGTAACCTCAGACATCCAGAATATTAAATTTAAACTTTTCTCTCCAGTGTGCATCTGCTTTGATGTGTCCCTGCACTCTCCAGCCTACCTTAGCCACAGACCTTAATGGGGCTACTGCACTCTCTCTTATTGGCTAAATCAGTGACCGACTGCAGAACTGTTGCATTGGCCCACCACCATCAAGAGCGGGTTCAGAATCTCCATTGGGTCTGATAGCAGATTCCAAAACTTACAGTGAAGACCCATCCTTCATATCTCTCTGTGTTCGTATTGTTTTTCAATTTCTTTTATCAGTTTTTTTTCATTTACTCACTTTATCATTTCTATCTGCCCAAGATGCATTGCATCAGTGGTCAGCACTGCTGCCTCACAGTACCAGGGACCTGGGTTTGATTCCATTCCCAAATGACTGTCTGTGTGGAGTTTGCACATTCTCCCTGGGTCTGTGCAGGTTTCCTCTGAGTGCTCTGGTTTATTCCCACAGTCCAAAGCTATGCAGGTTAGGTGGATTGGCCATGCTAAGTTGCCCATGATGTGCAGGCTAGGTGGGTTAACAATGGAAAATGCAAGGTAAGACGGAGTGGGTTTGGGTGAGATGGTCTTCCGAGGATCATTGTGGACTTGCTGGGTAACACAGTGACTCAGTGGTCAGCACAGCTGCCTCACAATGCCGGGGACCTGTATTTGATTCCAGTCTCAAGCGACTGTCTGGGTGGAGTTTGTACATTCTCCCCATATCTGCATGGGTTTCCTCTGGATGCTCCGGTTACCTCCCACAATTCAAAGATGTGCAGCTTAGGTGAATTGGCCATGCTAGATTGCCCATAATGTTCAGGGATGTGTAAGTTAGGTGCATCAGTAAATGTAGAGGAATGGGTTTGGGTGGGATACTCTTTGGAGGTTCAGTGTGGACTTGTTGGGCCAAATGGCCTGCTTTCACACTGTAGGGATTCTATGATATATGAATTATTCAATCTTGTTGTTCTTCATTGTATTTATTTTTTTAATCACCAGTAAGCTACAGTAATTTACTTAATTGTATTTTATCTGGTTTCTCATGTATCTCCGTACACTTCAATCTCAATTTCTCTTTCAAAGTGTCTGTTCTGGGAAAATTCTTCTCTCTATGAGGTTAAACAGATAGCCTGTGCAAAGTAGGGTGCAGGATTGGCTGAACACAGAAGCAAACCTTTCTTGGTTACCCTGTGGAGAGAAAGTAGTCTCAATGTTTCGGGTTCAGTGACCCTTCCTCACACTGTTGAGTTCCTCCAACAATCTCTGTTTTTCTTGCACTGAAATGGAAGGTTCACATTCAAACTTAGGTCAAAAATACGTGCAACTGAAAGCTTCATTATTATTGCAGACCATTGTAAAAAAAATGGTGTTGGAATAATCATTGCAGAAGCTAATTAAATGTTTGAATAAAACATTTCATTCCAGAGAATTGTGAGGAGTGCTTTCATGTGTCGTGGACATTATTAGGTATATTTTAATCCCTCTATATGCTAGATTTTATTTCATTTGCTTCAATAGAATATTAATAGCCATGTAACTGGTGATGACTGAATGATAAATATTTATCTAACATCTACAGCAACTGCATTCTGACATACAGTTGACTTCAGGGACAGTCACAGTATTGGTGTCACAATTTGTATCCTGCAATAAACATCTATCAGGAGCTAATGGTAGCAATTTAATAAATAATGAGAGACAGTTCCAAACTATAAATGCCTTGTGCTTATGATTGACTTCCCACTTTCAATAAAGCAAAAGTTTCAACACTGAGATGCCGCACTGCCACTAACAGGAAGGCAACTGAGGAGGGCACCACTCATAACATGAAACTAAAATAATACAGTATTCCTATTCCAGTATAAACATTGTTGTCAGTGACAATCAGATTCTTAGGGGGAGAAATTAGTTTGGCATCAACACAAAAAGGGCAGTATGTCATATTTTGCATCTGATGTGCAGTGTTCAGTTCCTTTGATTCAGATAGAAATTAATATTGTGTCTCATGGGAGACCCAGGCAGTACTGTCAGCGACCTGCTACTTCTCAGGTTGAATTGCTCTCATTTTGTCTTGAGCGTCCATGGAGACCCTCAGGCCTTCACTACATGTTCTCTCTCTCAAGTTCTGGTCATGGTCCTCTATGACAAATATATTTGGAGTACTTTGAATCTAATTTTCCTTTGCTGTTTATGTAACCAGTTCTAATGGAGACTCTCTGCTGACACTATATCACTGTGTACAGGGTCCTCACTTTGTACGCAGGGTTAGCATAACCCTTGAGAGGGTGAGAACACTGTTGTGTGTAATGGGAGCAAAATTTGCACAGATAAACATTTGATTACTATTTCCCTGTGTTGGTTATATCAGAAATGAATTATTTAATTCTATTATGTTTGCTTTCCTTCCGTATATAAATAATCAAGGTTGTATGTTATGCATTTTATCTATATTAATCTAGAAACATACATTCTTCTCAGTAACTTACTTTCCAAAGCATATGGTTAGAAGTTGTTTCCATTTGGTCATTACAGCATTTTCCTGGAAAACATTTGAGACAAATTTCCCATCTCCACCACATTCCAGAAACCAGTCGTGGATCACATTTCTTCTTAATTTACAAGCTATGCTGTTAATTCTGTACTGAAAACAAAATTATATTGGAAATCACAGCAGGTCAAGCAGCATCAATGGGGTAACAGAAAGTTAATATTTCGAGTTGAGATGACTCTTCATCAGAGCTGAAGTGAAGCGTGGAGGGGGCAGCATGTGTGCAATAGTGGGGTATACCTCCACCAATCTTGTGTATTGTATTCGCTGCACCCAATGTGGCCTACTCCACATTGGAGAAACCAAACGGGGACTGGGTGAGCGCTTTCCAGAACACCTCCAGTCTGTGGGTAAACACCATTCTGACCTTCCCGTAGCTGGTCATTTTAACACAGCGTACTGCTTGTATACCCACATGTCTGTCCTTGGCATGCTGCAGTGTTCCAATGAATCACAGCACAAACTGGAGGAACAACATCTCAACTTTAGACTAGCCACTTCACAGCCTTCTGGTCTTGATACTGAGATCAACACCTTCAGATTACGAACCCACTCTCATTCCTTCACTTTCCTTTAGCTTTACTTGTTCCATTCTCTGTCACCATATCGTCTCTCCCCTCCCCCCAACCCAGTGGGACTGGCTGTTCTTCCCAGTCTGGCAGCTAGACACACCACCATTCTGTCATTCTCACTTTCCAATCACTTAATCTGCACTATCAACATCCTTTCTCCCCCAGCATTTCCCCCTTCCACTATTGCATAAATGTTGTCCCCTTCACACTTCGCATCAGCTCTGATGAAGAGTCATCTAGACTCAGAATGTTAGCTTGCTCTCTCTCCATGAATACTACCTGACCGACTGTGATTTCCAGCATTTTTTGTTATCAGTACAAATTCCAGCATCTGCTGTAGTTTGCTCCTACATTGTTAATCCTTGTTCATTGTTGATTTGCAGTGAAGCAGAGCACATTATGTGCTAATTTTTAACTAATACTTGTTTAGGTCTAATTTCAGAAACATTTGTGACCATTCTTCTGACAGTTATCCTATACGCAGCTCCCTTAACAGTGCATCATCTCCGTTTCTCATAGAAGGGGTGGCAGTGGACTAGTGGCGTTGTCATTGAGGGGCAGCACAGTGGTTCAGTGGTTAGCATTACTGCTTCACAGCACCAGGGACCCAGATTCGATTCCAGCCTTGAATGACTGTCTGTGTGGTGTTTGCACATTCTCCCCTTGTCTGCGTGGGTTTCCTTTGGGTGCTCCACTTACCTCCCACAGTTGAAAAATGTGCAGGTGAGGTGAATTGGACATGCTAAATTGTGCATTGTGTTCAGGGGTGTGTAGGTTAGGTGTGTTAATCGGGTAAATATTGAATAATGGGGGTTGGGTTTGAGTGGGATACTCTTCAGAGGGTCAGCGTGAACTTGTTGAGCCGAAGGGCCTGTTTCCACACTATAAAGATTCTAAAATTTTTTTACTTCCTCCCAAAATAGAAAGGAAAGGCTTGCATTCATATAATGCCCTTCATGTCCTTCTCAGGACATCCAGAAATGCCTCACAGCTTCTAGAGTATAAGCACTGTCGTAATGCACACAGACATTGCAGTCAGTTTGCAGACTGCAAATTCCCACAAACAATGTGGTAAGTGACCAGATAATTTGTTTTAAAGCTGTTAATTCAGTATTAAGTTTGGCCAGGACATGAGCAAGAACTCCCCTGATATTCTCAGACAGTGCACTATGGCAACTTTTATTCCAACTGACTTATAAAAATATCATTTGGAGATTGACCTTTATCTGGTCGGAGGAAGTACTATGTGTGAAATGGTTTGGATTACCAGAGGCACTGTCAAAATGGCTGGGCCACGTGGTATGCTAGCTGGGAGATATGTGACTTTAGTTAACAAACAAAGCAAGCAATCTTGATTCTTGCCTCTACTAGCCTCATTTCTTGAGTTCTTGAGCAGCTAATGAGCTATCTCACCTCTGCAAATTACGCAGATCGATGAGGTGGTATTATTAATTGTAGTTGTAAATGAGTTAACAGCAGATTCTGGAGACACTAATGTAATTAATGTGAGAAATTAATTGTGAGTACAGTCTTGTAGGGTTCATCAGCCCTGCAAACGTGTGAAGGAAGTGTCAACATGTGCTACATCAGCTGAGAGGAGTGCATCTCAACATGACTGAGAACCTGACAGGGTCTGGAACAAGCTAATTTTACGTCAAGCATGAGGGGTGAGGCTTGAGGCACTTTGTGGAGTAGGAGTAGAGAACCTATGCATGGGTATGAGGGGCAATTCTAGTTGTGTAACAATTTAGAGTCATAGAGATGTACAGCATGGAAACAGACCCTTCAGTCCAACCCATCCATGCCGACCAGATATCCCAACCCAATCTAGTCCCACCTGCCAGCACCTGGCTCATATCCATCTAAACCCTTCCTATTCATATACCCATCCAAATGCCTCTTAAATGTTGCAATTGTACCAACCTCCACCACATCCTCTGGCAGTTCATTCCATACACTTACCACCCTCTGTATGAAAACGTTGCCCCTTAGGTCTCTTTTATATCTTCCCCCTCCCACCCTAAACCTATGCCCTCTAGTTCTGGATTCCCCGACCC
>NC_057720.1:88783915-88859070 GCF_004010195.1 Chiloscyllium plagiosum | reverse complement strand
TCTTTGCTGTGCACTACACCTCCAATTTTGGTTTCATCTGCAAACTTACTAACTGTACCACTTATGCTCACATCCAAATTATTTATGTAAATGACAAAAAGTAGAGGACCCAGCACCGATCGTTGTGGTATTCCACTGGTCACAGGTGTCCAGTCTAAAAAACAACCCTCTACCATCACCCTTTGTCTTCTACCCTTGAGCCAGTTCTGAATCCAAGTGGCTAGTTCTCCCTGTATTCCGTGAGATTGGGGCGGCACGGTGGCACAGTGGTTAGCACTGCTGCCTCACAGCGCCAGAGACCCGGGTTCAATTCCTGCCTCAGGCGAGTGGCTGTGTGGAGTTTGTACATTCTCCCCGTGTCTGCGTGGGTTTCCTCCGGGTGCTCCGGTTTCCTCCCACAGTCCAAAGATGTGCAGGTCAGGTGAATTGGCCATACTAAATTGCCCGTAGTGTTAGGTGAAGGGGTAAGTGTAGGGGTATGGGTGGGTCGGTGTGGACTTGTTGGGCCGAAGGGCCTGTTTCCACACTGTAGGTAATCTAATCTAAATCTAAATCTAACCTTGCTAACTAATCTCCCATGGGGAACCTTGTTGAACGCCTTACTTATTAAAGTAAAATGTAGTAACGTTAGAGTAGAAATGTTAGCATCTGCCAACTTTGAAGAAAGTTCCAGAGGTAACTGCCTTTTTGTGGGCTGAATGGTAGAGGGCAGCATAGACAACTGTTCCAATATGTTTCATTCCCCATTTGGGACATGAGGGAGAATATCAGGACACTATACTCTGACCAACTGTCCCTGACCATCCTTCTATACCAGGCAGAAGGAAGCAAATTGATCCAGCCAGTGACTTACATGTGGATATACAGTTCACTCAAGGATGTATCTATTTTCATAAAATGAAGAACTGCTGGAGATCCGAGACAAAAAAACCCAGAAATTGCTGGAGAAATTCACTAGGTCTGGCAGCATCTGTGAAGGGAGAAAAGAATTAATATGATGCTTCTTTGTGTTAATGTTTCTGCCTTTTGAAGTGGGGTGCGCTGGCTGTTGATAAATTAGAAGCAGTTCTTTTTTCGATTCACCCTGCCTTGTATAAAATCAGCTATTATGTACAAAAACACGATTACCTATTTTGGCACTTGAGACCATTACATGTTCGATCATTTGTTTGTTTGTGTTTTGAATGTATAAGTTCAAGTAATACAATGTGCAAGTAACAGACTATGTGATCAATATTGTATTAGCATTCAATCGTGATGCTATTTTAATCCCCATGAACTCGACACCTTTGCACAAGTCGGCCATTTTAAAATTATGATGTCATGTTCAGGACACCATTTCTGTTAGCATGCTATGACAATCTGCTACATCCATTTTCTTTGCAATAAATTAGAAAGCAAGCATTTGATCTGCAAGATTGACACATCTTATGTCAGGGGTGTCTCACATTAACCTGTTTCTATTCTATTCTGTTATGGACCTGGCCAGGCCCCCTCAAAACATTTCAAGAATATAGCCCAGACCCTAACTTTGCTAATTGTTTTTAAACAGGTGTAACACAGATATTCCAGGAGGGATGCAGATGGCCCAACCACTTCGTTTTAAACAAAACAGAATTTATTTGCAAGATTATTGAATAAAACACAAGCAAAAGAGAATAGAATACAGAATAACATAGCCTGTCTGAAAACCCAACAGATTATCCCAACTCAATGTTATTCCAAATACTTGCAACAATCCCCACAAACACCCCCTGGTACAAAAGGTAAAATCAAACACAGGGTCTTACCGGAGAGGTGTCAGAGAGAAGAAGGATAAGAAAGGACCTGCTTCTTTGAGTACAGCAGCTTCACCGCAAATGCCTGCAAGAACCAAACTAAACCAGACAAAAGCTGAGATTGGAGAACTAGCGACTCCCATTTCATTCCTGATGAAGGCCTTTTGCCCAAAATGTCAATTCTCCTGTTCCTTGGATACCTGACCTGCTGTGCTTTTCCAGCACCAACTCTTGACTCCCCTTTGATTGTACAAGTGTTTTTTTCTTTAACTTGAAAGCCTTTTGCCTGAGGCAGTATCTGTTAGTTATCATCAAAATGGCCCTAATAACCTTCAAACCTACACCTCCCAGAGTCCCTCTTAATAAAAACCAAGGATTAACACAACCAGTTAAAGAAGCAGCATCATCACAATGTCCTCATTGAGATTCTGCAAGGGGGGCAGATAGCACAGTAGGTGACACCCTTGTCACTGAACTAGACATTCTGAGGTCACGACCCACTCTAGGACTCGGGTGTGTGTGTGTGCGGTTACAGACTTATTTAATGTCTTTGATGTGTAAAAAGACCCAAACACGTGTCACAGAAACATGATGATAAAAACAGGATGCTGAGCAAATATAAGCAGTTATTAGTGGCTGACCATAGCTGTTGCTACTGACTCAGGGTGAAGAGGAGTTGCATGAAAGAGCAGTGGTAGTGAATTCAATGCAGGGTTCCTACTGGGCATGGGAAGTGGTGCTGAACCAGGATAAGTCATACAAATGGAAGGCTTTAACCGCCAATATTTATTCTCAATGAAGAACCCTCACTGTCATGACCTTGATGGGAAAAGTGCACTGGAAATCAAGCCTAACTGTTTCATGTATTGTCATAAATAACCAATTGAGTCACTAAGGAGGTTAATTTCCCCGACTATTACCAGTATCTACAATAGAATAGAATAAAATTGAATTGAATTAGCTTTATTGTCACATGTACCCAAATGTGTACAGTGCAAAGTTTATAAGTGGCCAGTTACAATGCCATCTTAAGTTAACTGCTTCTGCAGTTACAAAATATTTAAAAAAAAATAGAGAAATAAAAAAATGCCAACATTCTAGAAATAAAAGTTCAGAACAACAATCTTTCAATCCATACCATGCTGACAGCTAACCTCGATCCGCACTGGGCCTTGGCTCCAGACCGCACTGGGTTTCACCTTAAGGTTCATGGTGCTCGAAGATCATTCTGGAATCACCTCAAAACCAGGAATCCATGATGGGGCCATGCCAGGAAGAGAGACAGCCAAGTACAGCTGGAAGACCACCACATCGGACCGAGAGGATGCCACGCCAGGCCAAGGGGACCCCTCATTGACTCTGCACTGAGGCCAGGAGTCCGCTGGAGGCTGGGAGTCATCAGAGACCGGGACAGAAGAAGAAATTAAGTACAGAAAGAGGATTAAAAAGAGTAGGGAAAGAAACAGAAAATGCTTCAGTCGAAGCGCCCTACTTCACCGCCATCTTGAACTGGAAGATTAAAGAAACTTACGCCAGCATTCATCAACAAACAAGAGATCTAAATGTATTTGTTACAAATTAATTTATTTTTTAACAATTGGTGAAGGGGAATATTCATTTCTAATAGCCAACTTAAACAATACCCCCTTTAAATTAAGAAACAGGATGACAAACCAGACTGATCTGTTGATCTACTGTGAGTGGACGACATAAGCAAAAAGGAGCAAATCTGTGAATCAAGAGTCCAAGCCCACAAGGGCAGATGAAGTGACTTTCTCACAGTTCTTTTCATGATCTTTAACTTGGCGGCCAGTCACTTCGTCTTTGTGTGAGTTTGATGTTCTTCTTATCAATATCTTTGAGTGCTGTTCTTTTCCACTGAGAGAGAGGGAGAGAGAAAAGAAAAAAGAGACAAGGACACACCTGGTGCCTAAATGTCTCACAAAAATATCAAATCCAGATTCCCAAAGACCTAGTGCAACTAATACATGAATAGCACGTCCCTTTGATTAAAAAAAATCAACTATTTCTCTGCAACGCAGCTGTCCAAACTTCCATTTCCCCAGTCTTTATTTCCTAAAAACAGCAGTCCTTGCATCATCCAAAACCTTTCTGCCCATATCCTGTCAGGCCCTGCACACTGATCGCTCCTGCCCTCACTTGCTCAAGTTGGCTCCCACTCCCCTGATGCTTCCAGTGAGAAGGATAAAGATTTTAACTTTGAGGAATTGGAGAACTGGGAACCAATGGGAGCAAGTGAACAGGAGTCAGAACTGAATGGGATCTTATTGAACTGAATAGGCCATGGGCAGAAAATCTCTTGAATAAACTGAGAATTATGGAGATTGGAAGACCATAAGATGTAAGACTGAAAGTGGGCCATTCAGCCCATCAAATGCCATTCAATTCTGTCTTGGCTGATCTGATACTCAACAACTCCAATTTCCTGCTGTTTTCCCCTAATCTTTATCAGAAGATCAGAGGCTGGGTAAGAGAAATGGAAGTGAATATTTAATGGACAAGGGTTTCAGCAATAGATAGACAGAAGGATGGTTGTAGAAAAGTGATGGGATGGAGGTGAAAGTAGGAGTTCTCCATTTGGAGAGGTTAAAGAGTTCAACTCTCAAATCATGATTGTGTGGTTATAGCAATTGTAGGCAGCATGGTACAGCCTGAGATGGTTTGGGGTGGAGGGGCAGGGTGGGTACAGTGCAAGGGGGTTAATCAGGTACACATGTAAAGGAAGGAGCAGAAAATGATGGCTTTGGTATTCACTGTCTCAAACTGGGAAAAATTGTGACTAATCTGAAATAGGATATCTGACAGGACAGAAATAAGTGGACATATTGAGAGAGGTGCTCAGAGATGTACTGGCATGTTGTTGGTGTACGTCTGGAACCTGATTCCATGCCTTTAGGTGATCATCAAGGGGCAGTAGGTAATTGACTTCTATATCACTTTCAATTCTCTAGTTACCTGCATAGTTGTTCAGCACTTTCATTATGCAAATAGTTAACAAAGTTGTACACAGACTAACAGTACAAGAGAGTGGTGAACAACACTTGTGATCACATTTCTGTCCAAATGGATGTAAAAATAGCCATTGCAAAATTCATCAAAGAATGGGACATTAATGATTCTGTTACTAATGGTGACTTCTTGCTGCTTTCCATCTATGTGCGTGTCAATGGTCATGTTCTGGAATGTGAAATGCATTGCTTAAAATTCAGACAATTCCACTGGAACATTTTACAATATGTATTATTTACAGAATGCAACATTACAATTACCTACTTCCTCCAACATCTGGTGTTCCAGAAATCTCTCCATATACTCTTTTGAAACCTATAGGAAGAAAGAAACAAATAAATAAATGATGAACCACTTTTAAAAAGGGCACCTATATGCTGCTATTGTAAAACCAGTCAAGCTAAAACTCACTTTGAGTCACTTTAAAGAAACCAATAAAAATGAAACGCTGAAATAAACAAATCATCCCCTATTTTTAAAACTAGTATTTAAAACCAAAAACACTGTGGAATCTTATTAAATCAAGAAGCAAATCTTTGCACCTTATAGGTGGCGAACAGACTTTGTAGAAATGAAGGATTTCTCGCTCTGACCTGCTCTTGTAACCACAGTGTTTATATGACAAGTCCAGTTAAGTTTCTGGTCAATGGTAAACTCCAAGATATTGATAATGGGGAATTCAGTGATGGCTATGCCATTGAATGTCAAGGGGAGACTGTTAAATTCTCTCTTGTTGGAGGTGGTCATTACCTGGTATTTATATGAATTCATGTGTCATTAGTCAGCCCATACCTGGATACTTTCCAGGTCTTCCTGCTTTTGGGCAAGGACTGCTTCACTATCTGAGGAGTTGTAAAATGGTGCTGATTATTGTGCAACCATCAGTGAATATCCCAATTTCCGACATGATGACCTTCCCCCCATTATTACTTCTTCCGCCACAGATGCTCAGTATCAGCATTGTGTACCATCTACAGGCTGCTTTGCAGAATATTCACCAAAGATCCTCAGACTGCACCTTCCTAAACCACTACCAATTCCATCTAGGTGGAGAAGGTTTGTAGATACATATGAATACCACTACCTGCAAGTTCCCTTCCAAGTCCCTCGCCATCTTGTCTCAGAAACATATCACCATTCCTTCAGTGTCACTGGGCCGTACCTCTGTAACTTCCTCCCCTATGGTATTGTGAGTGTCCCGACATCACATGTACTACAGCATTTCAAGGAGGCAGTTCATCATCACCTTCTCAAAGGCAACTAGGGATACATAATAAATGCTAGCCAAGTCAACAACTCACATATCCTATGTCTGAAAGAAAATATCAAGGGATGGTTGCTGGGGAGTGATGATGTCTCCCTTTAGCCCAAAAGTTGTAAAAGACCTCAAACGTCGTGGTTGGTATCACACACTCCCCTACAGAGCCACCTGGACACAGACACACAGAAGAGAATCAAGCTCATCACTCTTTGTTCGCTTTTCAAAGCAATTGAACCAAATTAACCAAAGCAAATCACATTAAACATTTTCTTCCTCTTAAAAGGAACACTAACAAAAATAAAATGTCCAAACCAAACTTATTTAAATTAAGAATTGGTTTTGGGAGCACAGTCAGTAAAGAGTACAGTCAATGTGAGTGGAGACATTGCCTGAGCGAGACAATGGCTGATTTATTATGTATGGGCATTTGATTCAGTGTCAGAATTCTCGAAAGTAGAAGACAGAGGGTGGTGGTGGAGGATTGCTTTTCAGACTGGAGGCCTGTGACCAGTGGAGTGCCACAAGTATCGGTGCTGGGTCACTACTTTTCGTCATTTATATAAACAATTTAGATGTGAATTTAAGAGGTATAGTTAGTAAGTTTGCAGGTGACACCGAAATTGGAGGTGTACTGGACAGGAAGAGGGTTACCTCAGAGTACAATGGGATCTTGATCAGGTGGGCCAATGGGCTGAGGAATGGCAGGTGGAGTTTAATTTAGATAAATATGAGGTGCTGCATTTTGGGAAAGCAAATCATAGCAGGACTTACACACTTAGTGATAAGTTACTAGGGAGTGTTGCTGATCTTGGAATGCAGGTTCATAGTTCCTTGAAAGTAGCGTCACAGGTAGGTAGGATAGTGAAAAAGGCATTTAGTATATTTTCCTTTATCGGTCAGAGTATTGCGTTTAGGAGTGGGGAGGTCATGTTGAGGCTGTACAGGATGTTGGTTAGGCCACTTTTGGAATATTGCGTGCAATTCTGGTCTCTCTCCTATTGGAAGGATGTTGTGAAACTTGAAACAGTTCAGAAAAGATTTACAAGGATGTTGCCAAGGTTGGAGAATTTGAGCTACAGGGAGAGGCTGTATAGGCTGGGGCTGTTTTCCCTGGAGCGTCGGAGGCTGAGGGGTGACTTTACAGAGGTTTATAAAATCATGAAGGGCATGGATAGGGTAAATAGACAGAATCCTTTTTCCTAGGTTGGGGGAGTCCAGAACTAGAGGTCATAGGTTTAGGGTGAGAAGGGAAAGATTTAAAAGGGACGTAAGGGGCAACATTTTCATGCAGAGGGTGGTACGTGTATGGAATGAGCTGCCAGAGGAAGTGGTAGAGGCTGGTACAATTGCAACATTTAAAAGGCATGATGGGTATATGAATAGGAAGGGTTTGGAGGACTATGGGTCAAGTGCTGGCAAGTGGAACTAGATTAGGTTGGGATAACTGGTTGGCATGGACGAGTTTGACCCAGGGGTGTGTTTCTGTACTATACATCTCTGTGATTCTATGATGCTTTAACTCTAGTAATTCCTTTCCAAGTTCAATTTTCAAGTTATAGTAAGATTCAGACCCAGAGCTAATAGCTTTTACGTAAGTTAAAAATACCTAATTATTAAAGGCAGCTGCCTGATAGTAGCAGTTATCCATCAAAGACCTGAAATCCCTTTCCTAAATTAGGTGCTGATTACTGTAGCCAAACGTGAACCTAAGCAGTGACTCATGGTAGGGGAGGCAACTCTTTTTAACTCATCAAGTAAACTATCTGTTTTACTTCGAAATACACCCTGAATGTGGCTCTGTAGTAACAAGTGAATTCCAAAGGAAACTTTAAACATTTAAATCAGAGTGATATTTCAGGGGAAGATGAAGCACTCGAGCTCCTGTGGTGCCCACTAATAGCAGGTGGTCTCAAGCGTTTAACACCTTTTTGCTCTACAGGCCCTCCAGAGTGTGAATACTCTTCATGTGTGATCAAGATATTTAATCCATCAGTGTCGCTCACCTATTATTTTTAATCTTAATAATTTAATCTTAGCAATTCAAACAATAATACAATTAACAAGTTAAATATTTATCTTTCAATGTGGTTCAGCAGCTGTCTGATGCTGTATGAATTCCTCATGATTTATCATTGCAACCCTGCCAGGACACCTTCCATTTTATTGTTGTAGATAATGGCTATGACTCACGTGATTCAACAGATTACTCACTGTATCTTAAATTTACACCCTCACAGTCAATGTTCACCATCATTACAACTTTGAAACTGACAGCAGCTTCTGCAATCTGCACCTACTCAGTTAAATCCAAAAAATAAAATGCTCCTGTCTGTAGCTCCACAAGGTATGCTATTGAAATCTCCTCAATCCATAGTTTTACAAATCATTGAACTATTGTGAACCCCCCTTTTACACTGTAACATCACTGCAAAAATCAAACTCTGCAAAAAGTGTTTTTTTAAATTAATCTACAAATGTTTCTAGCAGGTTACTAAATCATAACTATTGTGGAATCACCTCCATAGCCCTGAAAAATTAATTTATTTTTATACAATGTCAAATTATTTGCACAATGATAAAGGTTACATAGACTTTTTAAAAAGGTTTCAAAGTCAATTTATGATATTTTAGCTTCTAATATATTCCTGTGCCCCAATCTTTATCATTCTCTGTGGAATGATTGAAAAGTGAAATGCAATCTATTATTTTACTTTCAGGATTGGTGTTGCTGAGCACTCTTCAGTGTGGCTGGTGACTACTTAGATTCTTCTCATGTCTGTGTGGATTTCGTCTGGGTGCTCCGGTTTCCTCCCACTGTCCAAAGATGTGCTGGATAGGTGGATTGGCCATAGGGAATGCAGGATTACAGGGATAGGGTAGGGGGATGAGTCTGGGTGGGATGTTTTTTGGAGAGTTGGTATGGAGTCATTGGGCCAAATGGCCTGTTTCCACACGGTAGGGATTCTATGAATCTATGATGATGTCACTGTTACTAGATGCATTGAGATCCCCTTAGTTTGGCACTAAATTCATCAGGGAAGGTAAAATCTTTCATTTGGATCACTTGATCATTATGGGGAGTGTTTTTCAGGTCAGCAGCAAGCAGCAAGTGTTGCCACTTTGCTGCACACTGCAAAATCCAAGTCATTATGTCAGAATGCCAGACACATGCTATTACTCTTTCAGCCTTCAGAACTAGATCTCCCTCCTTTTATCAGTCTTCATTTTCTACACTTGTCAATCTTTAACTTCAAGTCACCAGCCTCATCTAATTGCAACTTCTTGATTTAATTCTGTTTTAACCTTGAAGTCTGGCAAAGAGATTTTCCAACAAATTGTCAATTAATTCCAATTTGCCTCATTTGCATGACTATCCAGAAAGAACCTGAAACATTTCCCTTCGATTTATACTGGTAACGACAATGATATCACGCATGTTACTGTTGGGTTGAGTTCCAGCTTCTGAGCTCTGTCTTTTCACCTTTGCCACAGTGTTCAAGACTTCAGGCTATTCCAGGCACTGCAATTTGAATCTCTCCACAGCTTCCATATAAAAGGGCTCCTGTGAGATTTTAAGCTATTGGAGGGAAGTATTTAATTGTGAAGTGAAAGCATAAAAGTGTGCAGCATTAATGGAAGTGTCAAATAGATTTTGTGGATTTTGCCAGACTTGTATTACATTTGTTTACAAATGCTAGTCAGATCACATTACTGCGCAGTACAAGAAATCTTAATAAATTCTATATTTGTAGCAGGCATGTATGTTTTGAATAGACAGATTTTAAATGCACATAGCCCATTGGGATTTGCAGGTAGCTCAGTTGCCAATGACTATTTTAATCTCAATATCATCTTACTTTTTTTTTCTCTTTTCAAATGGGATAGAACCACATGTGCCACGCCAGTGTGCTGGTTCTCATCAGTACACATGTGGGAACACAGTATAAAGATGAAGTCTGTCTTTTATTGTCTGGCACATTTGATGGCATCCGAAATGTTTTGGAGGGATCATGATAGCAAGTAGATCAAATGCAGAACTGTAAAGATATTTGGACACAATCTTTATGGGGCCTGAATGCTGTTGGCTGTGGGTGAGAAATCTAGTAGAATCACATTAGAAGTCAAATGAGGTCTTTTTCCAATGTTTTAACAACTCACTGCATTTTTTAAAACTATGTTCCAAGTGTCAAAACAAACTTCTCACTAAACAGCAGTGAATTACCTATTCAAGGGGAAGTTTCTTGTTAACCACCTTATTAACCGAAAAGCTCGCCTCATTAATATGCAGCCACCTATCTTGCCATCCACCGCAAGCAAACTAGATGTCGTCAATTCTCATAAAGAAATCAGAGTGGATATCTGGTGACTCCAGCCCAATGCTTGCTCTCAAAAGCGGATAAATTGGAAACTGGGCACCAACATCCCAAGGGCACTGGCCACCCTCACCTACATCTGTAGTATAGCACGTGATTGCATTGGACTATAATCAGATGTGAAAGGTGCCTTCGGGGAGCTTTGTAACATGAAGCAAGAAAACTCGCTATGTCTTGTGGAGAGAAAACTTCCATTAAACTCAACAAAACTGACACTTGGTTACAATATGAATCGATTAGCCTCTTGAAGTGGTGCAAGTGTACAAGGCATATGTTTGCATATAGACATGACATGGAGGCATGCTTTTGTAAATTATACAGACCACGCATGACTGATGAGCTAAGAGCATGTTGATACATCTAGTACTGACTTAGCAATTTGAGATGGGTATGTAGCCAGGTTACATGATGGAGACACTTTTCAGCTGTACACTCGATTATAGAAGCAATTGTTTGTTGAACTCAGGCACCAGTCTTGAGCAGTCAGATGGTGGCATTGTGACAACTCGACTTGCAGATTGGCCCAAGATTCAGGACGACAACCTGAGCGATGTATTAAAGTGTGGGGTATCAACCACAGAGGTGTAATTGGGAAAGGCCATTGCCTGAGGCTTTGCAGCCACACTATACTAAGGAGCTGGAAACTCTAGAACCCTTTGGGCTGTGTGCCTCACAAAGAGTGGACATTGTAAATAACTTTATCAAAACGTGCTGAGCCACCTCAGAGTGGAGCATTGTTACTGTCACCTTTATATCTAACGTACTTTCTGTTAATTTCAAATTGATTGTTTTCCACTAGGGTTGTGTACCTGCTGTGGAATGTATTTTTTAAATTATGGATTCTCTTACAACAATATTGTATGTAACAAACTGTAGAGTTTAAGGGAACATGTACTGGCACTGAAGGCAATGCAGAAAGTGTTCACTAAATTGATCCAGGGTATGAAGGGATTATCACATGTGAAGGTGATGTGTAGGTTGGGTCTATACCCATTTGAGTTTAGAAGAATGAGGGAAGACCTTACATATAAGATTCATATAAGAAGCATGTGAGATTCTAAGGAGACTTGACAGGATAGATGCAGAGCGGTTCCTTCCCATTGTAGGACAGTCTAGGCCCAGAGGGTATAATCTCAGAATAAGAGGCTGCCCTTTAAGACAGAGATTAGGAAGATTTTACTTCTCTAAGAGGATGGTGAATCTGTGGAATTCTTTACCACAGAAGGTTGTTGAAGTTGGGTTGTTAAATATATTCAAGGCTAAGATAAAGATATTTCTAATCATAAAAGGAATCAATGGCTTTGAGGCTCAGACAGGAAAGTGAAATTGAGGATCGTCAGATCAACTTTGATTTCATTGATGGCAGAATGGACTCAATGGGCCAAATCACCTACCTCTGACCCTACACCTTATGTTTCTATGGTCTTATGGGTGATATATTGAAATTTCTTGCAAATATTGTAATATTCAAGTTGAAATATTTTGTAATGTATTTTCATAAAGTTTATATTTTGGGAACTAATGTAATCCTGAGACTGGGGTTAACACTTTTGAAAAGCGTTTCAAATTTTACCATGGCTGCAGGTTGAATTTCCAGTCTAATTAGTAAAATTAGACTGGAAATTCTAATCCTGAAACTCAGAATATCATGGATTGTCATGAGAAATCATCTGGTTCACTAATGTCTCTGAGGAAGGAAACCTGCTATCTTGTCCAATTCAGTTAACATGAGGCTCCAGACCTATAGCAGATGGTAGAATTGGAATTTAGTTTTTAAAATCTGAACTTTAGAGTCTAATGATGACCACGAAACTCTTGTTGATTATCAACAAAGCCCATTTGATACTCTAATGGCCTTTCAGGCAGGAAAGCTGCCATCCTTACCTGGTCTGGCCTACCAGATTTACATCAATATTGTTGGCTTTGCTCACATTCTGTGAAAGAAGAAAGAAAAAAAATTTATAGTGAATTTCCAGTTCATTTCATCTCCAGAATTATTCGACAGGTTAGATCCATTTGAAAACAATTTTCATATCAATCAAAAAACCTGAGAGTGAAGGGATCAGCAACATACTGATTGTACCATGAGACATTTACCTTCTAAACCTTTAACCCTGCTACTTAAAAGGACAAAGGTAGAACATGCAACCTGGATGCACCTGCACCTTCCCTCCCAAGCCACACACTACCCTGACTTGGAACTATTTTGCCATCTATTGCAGTGTCCATAATCTGTAACACCCTCCCTAATAGCTCTGTGGATATCCTTACACACCATGGACTGCAGTGGTTCAAGAACATGATTCACCATCACCTTCTCAAGGGTAGCTTGGGATGGGCAATAAATACTGGCCCAGCCAGTGACACCCATATCCTGTATTAAAAAAAAGAAAAAAACTGAACGAGGCTGGATGTAGGATATCTATCAATATGGCTGGTTGAGAACACAGTTGACAGTTGGAACATCCCAGTCCTGTTATATCATGACACGTTGGATTTATTTGATTGTTTTCTATGAAACAGCAACTCAGTCAAGGCACTTAGATTTGGAAGTTTCTAATTGTTAGTTCATACGTGGGACTTTTTTTTCCCCTGGAGCATAGGAGACTGAGGGGTAACCTTACAGAGGTCTATAAAATCATAAGAAGCATAGATACACTAGATGGCCAGCAACTTTTTCCCATGCTGGAGGAGTCTGAAACGAGAGGGCATAGGTTTTAGGAGAGAGGGGAGAGATACAAAACGGTCCAGAGGAGCATTTTTTTCACACAGAGATGGCACGGTGCCTCAGTGGTTAGCACTGCTGTCTCACAGCACCAGGGTCCCAGGTTCCATTCCAGCCTTGGGCAACTGTCTGTGTGGAGTTTGCACATTCTCCGTGTCTGCGTGGGTTTCCTCTGGGTGCTCCGGTTTCCTCCCACAGTCCAAAGATGAGCAAGTCAGTTGAATTGGTCATGAAATTGCCCATAGTGTTAGATGCATTGGTCAGAGGTGAATGTAGGGGAGTGGGTCTGGGTGGGTTGCTCTTTGGAGGGTCGGTGTGGATTTGTTGGGCCAAAGGGCCTGTTTCTGCACTGTAGGTAATCTAATCAGAGGGTGGTGATGTCTGGAACAGGCTCCCAGTGGAATGGTGGAGGCCAGTACAATTTTGTTATTTAAGAAACATTTATACGGGCACATGGGTGGGATAGGTATGGAGGATAAGGACCAAATGCAGATAAATGAGGCTAGTCGAATTGTGGAGACTGGGAGACATGGACAAGTTCAGTCTGTTCCCACACTGTAAACCTCTATGATTCTGTGACTCTAGACCTTTGCACACAAGCTCAGGGAACCCATGCTGTGAGCAAAAAGGCTTTTTTTTCATTGACGGGGTTGATGTTGGGCAGGGTGAACCCTATTGAGAAACAGAATTGAGAGGCAAAGACACTTCTTTTTTGCTCACCCAAATTGCACCTGTTCCTGCATCTGGGAGCACTCCAACCAGTTCAGCTTGTGACTTTTCACCCATTTTATTTTCCATACAGTGCCGTTGTAGCTGAATAAAAGTTCAGGAAATCTGGAATTGGCATGCATTCAGGAACTCATTGGTAGTTCCAGTGGGATTTAACTGTTGATGGTAAGACTTTTGGCTCCTTTGATGTATCTTCCATTTGGCAGGATCTATGCGCAGAGCGTGAGTGTGCATCATTGTCCCCATCACTAAATTTGAATGCGTCAGTGAGAATCCTAGATACAGATTCAAAGCAGCTGCACTTGGTTACAGTGTGTGACTTGTGCTGAGTGTGAGTGAAAAGAGTGAGCCTTTTCTGTGCTGCATTTAAGGATACACACACTTGTGTCTATGTACCCTTAGTTAGCAATGGCTGTTAAGTACTCGAGCCAAAGTTTCCAAGGTCACAAATCGCCATCATTATTAAATGCAGAATTACATGTAATGCACATTATTAATCGAGGTAATAGGAATTTTTAGAAATGTATGGAAGTGGTTCACTTTATACTTTTCAACTAATTTGTTTCATGTGGTTTGTGTGGACAGATCACAGGACGCATGCCTGTTGTATCCTAGGTCACAGACTGCTTCTCCAGGCAAAGCACTGTTATGTAAAATGAGATAGCAACAATACTTACATATATCTGAAAGTATTCTTCACACCAATTGCTGCCATCAAGAGTCAATCATTCATGTTCTGGCCTGTCATATCAGTTGACAGTGTAATGCCACAGTGATCAGTGCAGAAATTCAACTATTTATAGTCTCTGTCAATGACTTTAATTAAGGGACCAAATGGATTATAGCTGAATTTGCTGGTGATACAAAGATGGATCAGTTGTGAGCCTGGTTTAATGAAGTTCATGTAAATCATGATGGTGCAGGTGATATTGACATTAGTAAGACAGAAGACACCAGCTGTGAAGGAGAAGCTAAGTACTCACCCAGCCCAGTCGATAGTCTGTATGGATGGCAGAGCTGGTACAGACTTCACCATTACAGCAATTGTCTTGCAACATGGAAGATCCACATCAAGGCAAGAGTGAGGGAAGAAGCAGTTTGAGCACAACGGAATTGCTTCAGGCTTACATACAAAGGAGCTGTATCATCAAGTTAGCACATTTTTATATGCTATTGGTCCAATAGCTGATGATGTTCTCATAAGGCAAAGCCTGGAAGAAATACGATGAAGTAAGATGCATTGAATGAAGCACATTGATAAGACATTTTGGTCACCACATTACCAAAAGGATGTGAATGCATTGGAGAGGGTGCAGAGGAGGTTCACAAGGATGTTGCCTACTATGGACGATGCTAGCTATGATGAGAGGTTGTGTAGATTAGGATTATTTTCATTAGAAAGATGGAGGTTGAGGTGGGACCTGATTGAGGTTTACAAAATCATGAGTGGTACAGATATGGTGGATAGCAAGAAGCTTGTTCCCAGAGCAGGGAACTCAGTTACGAGGGGTCACCAGGGGAAAGGTTTAGGGGAGATATGTGTGGAAAGTTCATTAAGCAGAGGGTGATGGGTGCCTGGAACGCATTGTCAGCAGAGGTGGTAGAATTGGGATGACAGCATCATTTAAGATGCATCTAGATGATACATGAGTGAGCAGGGCGTAAAGGGATACAGACCCTTAGAAAATCGGTGACATGTTTAGACAGAGGATCTAGATCGGCGCAGCCTTAGAGGGCCAAGGGTCCTGTTCCTGTGCTGTAATTTTCTTTGTTCTTTGTTCATTCAACAAATACTGTAGCCTCAAGCTAAATTTAGTAATACAATGTGCACAATATATTGATTCATTGTGAGTGGAAGTCATTGTAACGGACTTATATTGTTTAGCAGAATGTTGAATGTAAAGAGATTTGATGGATAATTTAAGCAGAACTCATATGCTTGCGGATGGGAGGGAATTCAGATTTTCAGATTTCCTTCAATCTAAGGAGGATTTAATCTTGGAGAAGGCAAGAATTTCCAAAGCTATTGAAAATTGGCAAAATTGACAACAGGCAAGTTTTCACTAAAATGAATATAAACTGTGCCTTCTGGTAGAAACCCTTAGCCCATGAGTTAAACTTGTTGATAACAGTTATGATCTTATTTGGACTATATTGCTTCAACCATCCATCATTTTGGCTCTGTTCTGCACTAGAGACTTTCCAAAGGTCAAAATGTTGAATCCTGGAAAGGAAACAGGAACCATTTGCCATAGTTTGTTGATAGAGCACAGCAATTCAGGCAGCATCCGAGGACAGGCAAAATCGACGTTTCGGGCAAAAGCCCTTCATCAGGAATAAAGGCCAGAATCTGGTTTCCAGCATCTGCAGTCATTGTTTTTACCCCATAGTTTGTTGATATCCAAGTTCTTGGTAAATCAAAGAAGGAATGCAACCAATGGGTCAGGGCTATGTGAAGGAGACTACAGACTGTAGGACTACTCTAAATGAGAAATGCCAGTCTTACAGCACATTCCAAGGACTCACTATCCAAGATCAAGGTGTCAGGGTCAATCCAAGGAAGACAAGTGCCATCAGTGAATTTCTAGCACTCAAGAAGTCTTTAAAGGTTGTATAAGGCTTCTTTGACATAAGCGAATCAAGCTGGGATGTTCATCCACAACTTATCTAGTCTTACTTAACTCACAAATGTGCTTTTGAAAAATACCACCAATGATATTGGAGTCAGGAACAGCTGCAGGTTTTGAAAATGCAAAGGACAAATTGCTATTTATTGATGTTTTTGCAGATTACAAGCCAAATGTATTCACTACAGTAGCCACAGATACATCATCAACAGGGCTAGGAACAATCCTTATTCAATTGCAAGCTGACCAACCATGATACGTCCCAGCAGTGACTGAATAAGAATGGAGTGGCATAGGGAAGAAACTGTTAGCAGTTACATAGGGATGTTGAAAGGCTTCCGGACTATGTCATGGACTGAACTTTTAGATTGAAATGGACCACAAGCCTTTCCTAACATTATTAGGGTCAAAAGAAATCTCAAAACATCCTCTATACTTACAAAGATTCAAGATTAGATTCCCTCCAGTATGGAAACAGGCCCTTTGGTCGAACAAGTCCACATTGATCCTCCAAAGAGCAGCCCACCCAGACCCATTCCCTACCCTATATTTAGCCCTGACTAATGTACCTAACACTATGGGCAATTCAGCATGGCAAATTCACCCGACCTGCACATCTTTGCATTGTGGGAGGAAACCCACACAGACACAGGGAGAATGTGCAATCTCCACACAGACAGTCACCCGAGATGGGAATCAAACCCAGGTCTCTGTGAGGCAGCAGTGCTAACCACTGAGCCACCGTGATACCCCCAAGATGAGGCTGAACAGGTATGACAATGATATAATCTGTGTTCCAGGCAGGTACACACTCAAGGGCAGCAT
The DNA here is from genome assembly GCF_004010195.1 of Chiloscyllium plagiosum. Taxonomy (NCBI): domain Eukaryota; kingdom Metazoa; phylum Chordata; class Chondrichthyes; order Orectolobiformes; family Hemiscylliidae; genus Chiloscyllium; species Chiloscyllium plagiosum. Next base: position 88,841,722 of record NC_057720.1, on the reverse strand, counting down.
GGAGGCAAGACCCTATGCTTGTAGAAGAATTAATGGGTGGAATCATTCCAGCCCTTGAGTGCATCAACATCCTCTTTATTACACCATTTTCACCTCAGTGATATTCAGTTTCCCATTCTTCCACCCACTGGATAGAAACTGGACAGTGACAACTCCAAACATGAAAGTCAGACCTGGTAACTCCAGATCACTCCTTGCTCATTCAGCTCTCTGTCTTTGAGAACAGTTACCAACGGGTCAGGGTACAGTCCACTGGCAGTGACTGTATGTAACCCCATTGACCAGAATGCCCAAGTTCCCATTGGCAAAGTGGGGGTCCTAATTTACCTCTGTCCAACATGTTTGGGGCAATTGACAGAAACTGTGCAAGGCAGCTGTGAACTGTCAGCACTTCACCAGGTGCACAGCTGGGCTTTAAAGATGGTACAGGTACCAGGAATCCTGGGAGGTCTTGGCAGTGACCAATACTTCCGTCCATGGCAAGTGGGAGAATATGACAAGTAGGAGGCCATAGGTGTGTGGTGCATAAGTAATGCGGGGATTGGGAAGATAGCGTGCAAACCTTGCTCGAGCTTTTGGAGAGAAACCCTTCTTAAAACCTGCCAAAATTAATACCAGCTAAATTCCTTTACAAAACTCCCCCTGGAGTCTAATTCTATGGCAAAAACCAACACTTTAGCAGCAATTGCGGGTAAGCTCAGACAGATTTATGCAAATGTAACGTACAAGTCTGCAAAGATGTTTTCTTGTATCCTGAATTAGTTTTCCTTAGCAAGATTGCAAGACGGTCAGGATTTCAGTGCGTTTGTTGAAAATTTTAAGATATATAAATGAAAATGGTTATTTTCTTAACTTATGTGTCTTATAATATTAATAAGTGAAAATATTATGAATATCAGATTTATAATGCAGAATTGAAGCACTAAGTCTGTCCCATGTAAATTGTATTTCAAGTATTGTGAATAATAACTTTCGAGTGCAGGGCATTCACAAAATGATATCCTAAGTAGAAATTTGGAACTAAAATTGTTGAGGGGAACAAAGAAATGTCTATAATTCCAGTTATCGTATTTTAGTTACTGTCGTCTGTTTTTGGAAAAAGGCTTTGCTTCTCAATTTGTTTTAGCCCTGCTTGTGAGCTAGTCCAGGAAATGCTGGCCAGAGAATGAGCTTTCATGACGTGGTTCAAACCATTTGATAATCAGTCTGTGGATCCTTCCAACGCGTCCTCACTATTCCCCCAATAGGGGGAAGAAAAAGCCGGTGAAGATATGAACAAACAAGCCTTAACTGCAACCAAAATGCAACTACTTTCGAATTAATTGGAGAATAATTCCTGCCTTCTGTTCAAAAGAGACTGGAAGCTTAGCCAGTTTTGCAGAACAAGGTTGTTAACCTTATTGTTTCCAACTTATTATTCAAGCAACTGCGGCTATAGAAGAGGACTGCAAATTCTCTCCAAAGGAATTGTGATAAACACTTGCATCCATGAAAACAGCTCTTGGCATTTTTGTTTTCAAGTCCTTGTTTTTGCCTTGCAATCCTTTTCAAGGTCTTTTATTTAATTTGACAGCTTTTACCGACTATGGATCTGCCTTGTGGAGATGAATATTCCAACAGAATTAATGATTTATGAATTGGATTTTTACAAGTCATCAGTGGATAGTTTTTTTTTCAGACTGAATACCAGAGGGGTTTAGTCTCGCATTTGGTTAAGAGAGATTAAAATCAGTTGCTCACCCCAAGATTCATTTTCAAGCCTCAAGAGAAAGCTTATGAATAAGTAAGAGAAAGGAGAGATCTTCGCACTTGCTTCCAAAAATGGTAATAGAGGCAGTTTTTTTTTAAATCAGTTATTGCACTCTGCCCTCCATTTGAAGGCTCATATCCAGTGGGATCATGTTTACATGCATCATCATCTCTAAAACAGCTTAATAAACAACAATTTAGCAAAAAAAAAGAAATAACTGAGCTTTTAAACAAACTGGTGATTAAGATGCTAACAGACTAGATTAAATTCCTCATGGAAACAGGCCATTTCCCCAACAAGTCCACACCAACCCTCCAAAGAGTAACCCACCAGACCCATTTACCCCTGACTAATGCACCTAACAGAGTCTTGATTAGAGTGGTGCTGGAAAAACACAGCAGTTTAGGCAGCATCCGAGGAGCAGTAAAATCAACCTTTCGGACAAAAGCCCTTCATTACCTAACAGTATTAGCAATTGAGCATGGCCGATTCACCTAACCTGCACGTCTTTGGATTGTGGGAGGAAACCCACACAGATACAGGGAGAATGTGCAAACTCCACGCAGACGATCACCTGAGGCTGGAATTGAGCCTGGGTCCCTGGTGCTGTGAGGCAGCAGTGCTAACCACTGAGCCACCGTGCCATTCCAAAGTCCCAAGCATGTCACAAGAGGACATGCCATGTTTGTATTACCTTGTCCAACAGGATCTCTAGATCCCTACCAATTTTCCCTTGTCTGCTATGTCGGGGGCAAATGTCAGGAACAGTGCAAGGCAGCTTTGGGGGAACAAAATGTTTATTTAGCTTTCTGAAGATGGCATCGAACTAGGGTGTCTGTCTATTCTGGGATATCTTGGCATTAGCACGTTGTTCCAGCTGGTTTTTATTTTTCACTTGTGGGACATGGGCGTCGCTGGCTGGCCACCATTTATTGCCTGTCCCTAGTTGCCCCTTGAGAAGGTGCCTTCCTGAACCGCTGCAGTCCACAATGCCATGAGGGAGGGAAATCTAGGAATTTGACCCCGCGACACTGAAGGAGCAGCGAGATATTTCCCCAAATCAGGATGATGAGTGGTTTGGAGGCAAACTTGCAGGTGGTGTGTTCCCATGTATTTGCTGCCCTTGTCCTTCTAGATTGAAGTGGTCATGGTTTTGGAAGTTGCTGTCTGAGGAGCCTTGGTGAATTTCTGCAGTACATCATGCAGATAGTACACACTATGGTAGGTTGAGTGGTAGATAGGGGCTGGAAATTGACTTGTATGGAAATTCTCTATGGAACTTAACAGGACTCTCATTTAGCCAAACTAAAACACATGGTTTGAACTCCCTTTTCTCGAAAAGCTCCTTCTGACCAGAGTCCTTGAATATTTTTAATGCAGGCATTAATTATTTTTTTAAGGAAAGGGACTGAAAGATTTGCAGGTATAGGCAGAATTGCCAATTTGAGGTTATGGTTCAACCTTATTTATAATGAAGCAGGCTCAAGGGGCTGAATGGCCTCCTTCTGCCTCGATTCCTGTTGGTTTCAAAGGTTTTGATAGAGTTGACAGCAAGACCATGATTTTATGGGGCTCAGGGGAGCATGCTAGTCAACGTTGAGGGAGGAAAATCGAGTACGATGGTAACAGGGTGCATACCCTTCTCCATTGGATAAATGTCAGTGGCTCTTGTGAAGAAAGTAGTAGATGGCCCTTATATCCCTTCCACCCCTCAGTCAATTGAGACCCCTAAGTGGCCAACTAAGGGCCACCATTGTCCTGTAAAATCCTGGCCTGTTTCCCTCTTGTGAAAATAGCAAAACCGGAGGCCCATCAGAGTTACCAAGAAATCAAATGAAAAATTCAGAAGAAATTCCTTCAACCTAGAGAATGGAAATAAATGTGGCACATGTTGCCACAGGAAACAGTTGAGACAAGTAGTGGATGTGTAGTTAATAGGTCACCTGATAAGCAGATAAGGGAGATTGGAATCGAGGATTGTGCTGATGGGGTTAGATAAAGAGAGTCCTGTGGAACACAAATCCAATTGGATTGGACCAATGTGCTGTTGCTCTCTGTATATTCTATTGGCTTCTATGTAAAATATAAGTGGAGCTTCAGATAAAGAGCTCATTCACAGCTAAGGACAGCTGCTTAGATGAAAGAGTCGCCGGAAGATTTTGAACCTTAAACATACAGTGTTCAAAGACTTTGCACTACTGTCAGGAACTGTGGGGAGTGCTATCTTCTCAAGATGTACATCCTTCCACAGAGTTATCCCTTAACAACTGAAAAATGATTGGAAGCAACTTAAACTATATACCAAAGGGATTCCTGAACAGCAGGTGTCTGAGGTGCCCCCTCAGCTCTTAATCTGTTCCGCATTGAGATTCAGATTCAGATTCGTCTGCGTGGAGTTTGCACATTCTCCCTGTATCTGTGTGGGTTTCCTCCCACAATCCAAAGATGTGCAGGTTAGGTGAATTGGCCATGCTCAATTGCTAATACTGTTAGGTGCATTAGGTAATGAAGGGCTTTTGCCCGAAACGTTGATTTTCCTGCACCTCGGATGCTGCCTGACCTGCTGTGTTTTTCCAGCACCACTCTGATCCAGACTCTGTTAGGTGCATTAGTCAGGGCAGAACAGAATAATGCCAACCCTGTGCATTTGACTCCCAGTCCAGCTGACATAGATTCAGGAACTACCTCCTCTCCCTGACCCTGAGAATGGGAGATGATGGCAGATCACCATTCCCAAGAAACTGGCTCAGGGTGAATCATCAGCAGACAATGAGTTGGGGCCTGTCTTCAGGAAGGACACATATGAATGAACCCAAGGAAAAGTGGCTGTGGGGAACTTCCTCTTCAATGTTCTGAAGTGGAGCATAAATTACTTAATTTTATTTTACTTGTTCAGTCCTTTTTATCTGCATTGTGCTTATCGGGCTGTCTTCAAATGTAACACTCGGTAATTTATCTCACAATTTATTTGCTGTAATTGTGTAGGCAATGGTTAAATATCCCAGGTAATGCTAAATTGAATAAAATGTACAAAAGTATTTTGTCTCACATGTGCTTCCACCCACACTTATTACCTCTTCTCTCCCTCTCCTCGATTTTTTTTTTGTTTCTTGAGTTATAGATCGATTCTTCCATTAAGTGGGCCAATTCGATCTGCTTCCACCATTGCATGTGATGAGCTTACATTAATCTCTGTGTGAAGCAATTCCTTCTGAATTCTTCAGTTGTTCTGTTCAGGATTCATTTAGTGTTACATCACATCATTCTGCACTCGCTGTCAAAAGGAAAGGATTTCTTCACTTTCAATCTAGTGAATTTCTTTATAATTTTAAGAGTTTCTTGGATGCCACCCTAAAACAAACCGACCTCGCCTGCACAATTATTCCAAGCACAATCATAGTTGAATCCTCACAACTCTTGGACATCATTATACGTGGAATTGGAAGGAGTCATAGGATGGGACTTCAGTACCTGTTTGGAATAAATGGACCTTACTTAACTACTATTGCTATTTGATCTGTTTAAGATAACTCAGACTACCTGGCAAAGGATGACATGCTAATTCTATCTTATGTTACTTGTTTGCATCATTTATTATAGTACAGATATGCTGATAAGTATTTTTTAACACAAGAAATATCAATGCAGGCAGAAGGAAGAATTTCAATTTCATCCTGCCAGTCAATATGGAACATTTATAAATGCCTAATAAAAGTATTAATTGCCCTCATTATCATTCTCTGCAGTCCCCACTATACTATTTTGAACAGTCACTGGCAGAAGACTTTAAACCAAGAGTCTGAATTCAATTTGACTTCACTGTCCAAAAGCAGAAAGGTTGCTCCCTTAGCAAATATTCTATACAATTCCTTTATTTCATTTTCACATAAGGTCGTCAAAAAAGCATAGACATAGCCAAAATTCGGTGAAGCAATTAAAACAAAATTGAAAATTCTAACCAGTAATTGTGGGCAAATCAGTGCAATAAACATCTATTCAAGGCAAAATTCTGTTTCAGATTTATCTGACATGATATCTTCAAAATCTGAGATATCACCCTGTCTGATAGGTCGTAAATGATAAGCAGAAATAGATTTGTCATCTATTTCTCTGCAGGAATTGACCATTGATCATCATAATGTGTTATGACCGAGTCTGGACACAACAATACAGCAACTTTCCATAAGCCCATGAAGATCTGAAACTCATATACCTTGTCCCAGTTCTGTCTGCGCGTTCATTTATCCTACAGCTGTACTATTTTTGACAATAATACTTCTTCTCGTTGTTATCAGATTTTTTAAAGGACCTGTCAAATGTTAATTCTAATCTCTCTATCTCTCTGCACCTTCTGTGTGGCTGTAACACTGTATTCTGCACTCTGTTCTGCTACCCTGATGCACTTTATATGGTACAATCTCCCTGTAGAGCACACAAAACAGTACTTCTCACTGTATCTCAGTACATGTGATAACAATCAATCAATAATGCACCATGCGGTTGAGTGGTGAGTATGGTAAAGAAGAACTGTATGGATTTGTCTTCGTTAGTCACCGAAATGTAATTATTTAAATGAAAGTAAATACCGTAGATGCTAGAAATCTACCTCAAACACAGAGAATGCTGGAGAAGCTCAGCAGGTCTGGCATCATCGTGGAGAGTGATACAGAGTTAATGTTTCCAACGTGTTATGATTCTTCTTCTGAATTGCACTTTCTCCAGAAGGCTGAGCAAATACATCTAGTTTGATAAGAAAGGAAGCTGAATATTAAATTAGGCCATTAATAAGGCAATGAACAAACTGTATTCCTCCTTCATTGGCAACTCGCCATCGCCTAGCAAGAAACTTGCCTTGTCATTCAGCCAATGCATGAACGATGCTCCCAAAATTGAGATTGGCCCCAGCAGACTTCTCATCCATCTATCACTCCACAGCCCATGTTTATCAAGCCTCCATAAAAGTTGATGTTATTTCCAGGTCTTATTGAATACAAATTTCATGACCTGCCATAGTGGGACTTGAACCCATGCCTTCAGAACATTTGTCCATGTCTCTGAATTACTAGGAGAAAATGAGGACTGCAGATGCTGGAGGTCAGAGTCAAAGAGTGCGGTGCTGGAAAGGCACAGCAGTCAGGCAGCATCTGGGGAGCAGCAGATTTGATGTTTCAAGCTTAAGCTCATCATCAGGAATGTAGGGGTTTCCCAAGGGGGCTGAGAGATAAATGAGTTGGGGGGAGGGGGGTGTGTGGGGGGAGGGGGTGGTTGGGCTGGGAATGGAAAGGTGACTGGGAATGCGATAGGTAGATGAAGGTGGGGGTGATGGTGATAGGTCAGAGCAGAAAGTGGAGCGGACTGGTGGGAAAGAAGATGGGCAGATGGGACATTTCACAGGGCGGTGCTGAGTTGGAGGATTGGATCTGGGATAACGTGGGGGGAGGGAAGATGAGGAATTACTAGCTCATTCTCACTACACCTCCACCATTAGCTTGGAGTTCAGGTAAAGGCCTCCACTCTTCTGAAAATATCCATGTGATATGTCATGTTGACCACATGCACAAACAGGAGGATTGCAAGTTTTATGTGTCATTCAAAATACTTGAATCCTAAAATCCTTCTAAAATTGTATCTTTATTTCATTGTTTAAAAAGCTTTGCGTGATCATTATTTCTGCTAAAAATTGAGGCCCCTTAGTAAATAATATGAAAAATAAACTTGAAATTTGGTTTGAACTTGTATTTTCTTTTCAAATAATATTCCCACTCTGTCACACAAAAAGCAGAATAACTCAGCCTAGTTGAATATGCACCTTAATGATTGTTTATCATGCTGAGTGGTGTATGTTCAGCTGTCACTAAGAAGACCCTGTACTTCAGTGGCTTGAATGTTGAATCTTAACAATTTCAAATGATGGATAACAGTAATTTGGTTCATCCTGCCCTACCAGCACTTTTAAAGAATTATCCGGTTCCTAAACTCCTCTTCCCTCTTCGTAGTCCTGCAATTTTCCTTCCTCATAAGAACATAAAACAAAGGAGGAGAAGCAGGAAAAATTGGCCCATCAAGTCTGCTGCACCATTCAACAGTTGATCCGATAATTGTCAACTCCACTTTCCTGCCTTATCTGCATAGCCTTTGACTCCCTAACTGATTAAACTCCCTAACTCAGCCTTGAATATACTTAACGATCTAACGGTGATGACTCTGTGGTAAAGAACATCACATAATTACTACTTTCTGCGAGAAGAAATTTCGTTTGGAAAGTTACTATTTAATCAGTTTCTGGTAGTCTATCCCAGATCATGGCAGTATGGTGGTTCAGTGATTAGCACTGCTGCTTCACAGCACCAGTGACCAAGGTTCAATTCCCGCCTCGGGCGACTGTTTGTGTGGAGTTTGTACATTCTCCCCGTGTCTGCGTGGGTTTTCTCTGGCTTTCTCCCACAATCCAAAGATGTGCAAGTCAGGTGAATTGGCCACACTAAATTGCTAAATAGTGTTAGGTGCATTAGTCAGGGATAAATGAAGGGTAGGTTACTCGTTGGAGAGTGGATGTGGACTTGTTGGGTTGAAGGGTTTGTTTCCATACTGTAGGGAACCTAATCTAATCATAGCAACATATTACACTCAAAAAAACTTGTTATGTCCTCATTTTTGCCAATCATCTTAAATTTCTATCCTTCAATGACTGACCAAGTTGATAATGGAATCATTTTCTCTCCCAGATTGGTACAAAGGCATATATTGTAAAACGCTGCACTCTCCAAAAAGTTGCATTTTTGACGAAACATTAATCATGCTTGCACTTGGGTGTAAGTGGAATCGCTTGCCAGATTGTTCAAGCAATCCTGCTCAGACTTTCCCACCATCCTTAGGTCAGATGTGGGAATATTCACCGATGATTGCACAATGTTCTGCACTATTCATGACTCCTCAGATATTCAAGCAATCCATGTTCAAATGCAACAAAATCTGGAAAATATCAAGGCTTGGGTTCACAAGTGGCAAGTAATATTCATGCCCCACAAATGCCAGGCAATAAACAATTCCAATAAGAGACTATCTAACCACCTCCCTTGACATTCGAGGGTCTTGCCATCATTGAATCCTCCACCATCAACATCCTGTGTATTACCATTGACCAGAAACTCAGCTGGACTTGTCATATAAACACAGTGGCTACAAGAGCAAGTCTGAGGCTCAGAATACTGTGACAACTAATTAAGCTCCTGACTCCCCACTGTGTCCTGTAGGTGGCACAGTGGCTCAGTGGTTAACACTGCTGCCTCATAGCATCAGGGTCCCAGGTTTAATACCAGCCTTGGGCGACTGTGTGGAGTTTGCACATTCTCCCTGTGTCTGCGTGGGTTTCCTCTGGGTGCTCTGGTTTCCTCCCACAGTCCAAAGGTGTGCAGGTTAGGTGAATTGGTCATGCTAAATCGCCCATAGTGTTAGGTGCATTAGTCAGAGGGAAATGGGTCTGGGTGGGTTACTCTTCGGAGGGTCGGTGTGGACTTACTGGGCTGAAAGGCCTGTTTCAATGCTGTAGGGCATCTAATCTAATCATCAAAGACTGTCCACTGGCTACAAAGTACAAGTAAGCATGTGGTGGCATACTCCCTGTTGCCTGAATGGGTGCAGCTCCAATAACACTTATGAAGTTTGACGCAATCTAGGATGAAGCAGCTCTTTTGACTGGCATCACTTCATAAGAATCCACTCCCTCCACCACCAATGCTGAGTAGCAGAAGTGTGTGCTATTTACAAGATGCTCTGCAGAAATTCACCAAAGATCCATGGAGAGCACTTCCAAACCCATGACTAGTTCCATCTATAAGGACAAGGGCAGCAGATACATGGAAACACAACCACCACCTGCAAGTTCCATCCAGCCACTCACCATCCTGACTTGGAAATATATCACCATTCCTTCACTATTGCTGGGTCAAAATCCTGGAATTCCCTCCCTGAGGGCACTATGGGTCAACTACAACAGGTGGACTGCAGCGGTTCAAGAAGGCAGCTCACTATCACCTTCTCAAGGGTAACCAGGGACGGACAGCAAATGTTAGTCCAGCCAGCAATGCCCAAATTTCATGAGTGAATCAAAAAAGGGGAATTCTCCTGATACTCTGGTATGGACTTTTTCTGATATCAATGAACTGATTTTTTTTTTATCTTTGTTTGAAGGAAGCTATTATCTGCAAATTGGCTTTTCCATTTGTCCTACTTCACTGGTTATGAAGTACATTGATTCTGATTACATGTGGAAGTAGTAACCTTCACTTTTCTTGACAAAGTCTAATTTATTATGTCTGATAAAGCTGAGTGCCATCTTGCTTGGGGAATTAAAATGGTAAAGTGCTAAGGTTACCATGTTCATGACAAAACAACAACCAGGTTAAAATGTGCAGTCATATTGTCCCAGCAGGAAAGGTGGCATGGTGGCTCAGTGGTTGGCACCAGTCTTCCACAGCATCAGAGACCCAGGCTCGATCCCAACTTTGGGTGACTCTTAGTGTGGAGTTTGTACATTCGCCCCGTGTCTGCGTGGGCTTCCTCCAGGTGTGCAGGTCAGGTGGACTGACCATGCTAAATTGCCCACAGTATCCATGGATGTGCAGGCTAGGCGGATTAACCATGAGACATGCAAGTGTTAGGGAGAGACTTGGGTCTAGGTGCGAAGCTTTTCATAGTGTCGGTGTGAGCTGACTGGTCTGCTTTCACACATAGGGATTCTATGAGATGGTTACAGCGTGTGGAGAGTATAGTCTGTGCAGAACTGAACCCAGCCAGAGTCAGTAAAAATCCTTTAAAGTCGAGAAAATTTTAAAAGCAGCTGTATTATATTCACATATTCTTGCAAACCCAAATTAACACTTGTCAAAAATGTTTTTTTTCCCTCTCCACTATGCATTATATTCCAGGTCTTATAATCATGACCTGTCTTCTGAATTATAATAATGAAATATTCTAGAGTTCCATTGTTAAGGATTTTTCTGTGCTAAAACAGAGTGAGGAAATAACCAAAGAGCCTGTGATTGTGTTCAAAGCTGGAGACCTAGTGCACAAAATTATCACTTTCAAAGCAGTGCCAATTGGATGCCGTCTCTCAGCCGAGCTCCTTCTGTCAGACATGAATCAGGAACATTAAGGGCAATACTTCCGTGCTGCTGTGATTAATTTAGATGAAAGGACAAATATAATTTTCATGTTAACAGGATGTTGTGACGTCACCTTGAACACTCGCTGGAAGCAAAACATGGGTTTGTTCAGTGCCACATCTTACAATGATCAAGATTTTATGTAGGGAGTTGTAGTGAGACATGCCATTTGCTAAACTTGCTGGGATATGGCATGTTTGCAGAATACCATTTAACCATTCAAATAGTAGTGGGCTTTGGATTTGCTGTTCTACTTCATCCATTCTTGATGTGCATCTTTTTCACAGTAATGTATTGGAAATGCACTAAGATGCATCTTCCATTTTAGTAGCACTGTATTTTGCGTGGTTTTCGAAGCTGGATGTGCCATGTGCTAATTGTGGCCTTGGAAAATCGTTCCTGTTTTGGTCCTGAGCCGGCAGATAATCTGTAACTGAGGTTAGTAACAGAGCAACAATCCTGTCTATACTGTCACAAAAAAACTTCAATTAAATGTGCAAGAGAGGAAAGAGAGAGCTAACCAAGGAAGATTAGTCTCCTTGAAATTCCCATTTGAACGTTTTGGGGTATGACAGTCATCACCAATTTCATTGCTGTCCTTTTTCAAGTCATTAAAGTAAATATTGATCCAACGCAAAGACTCTCTGTTTTGTGCTTTCAATCACCTAGTGTATTGAATTAATTCAGAGAAAATGTTTTATGCTCATAGTGCAGAGGCATACTCTGGTATGATACATTTGGATGTATCTTCACTTCCTTGATGATGTATATGGCTCCACATGCAGAAGTGAACTTTCTTTTGCACTGGTGTGACATCTGTTTCTCAAGAAAACATCCTTCCGACCTGTATGAGTGTAACTAACAACTTAGTGCCAATTAGTGCCACATTAAGGATAATGCAGCACTGTGAACTGATGCTCATTAGGAGTTTAGTTGAGCCTGATCAAATTGAGTTAGTTTCAGAAACCAGGCATGAGAAATTTTCATCTTATCTGCATCACCCAGCTTCACTCAGGAAATGTATTAATATTTATAGTGCCACTTAGCAAATGTTCTGGGAATGGGAATTCAGACATAGAGACATGGTGATGGAGACAGTTCAGTTCTGGGCTGGTACTTGGAACAAATCAGTCATCTTGTTCCCTGCGATAATAACCATGGCAGTCAGTTGAAAACCTGACGCTGATTCAGTGCTATTAAAAACATGGTTTCAATTCTATGTCTTGTGGAAAGCACATCAACAATAATAAATTAATCATGTACTTCCTTAATTAGTGTCCATATCCTTAATAATAATTCAGGGGACAGCATTAAATGTAATCCACAAAATATAGAAAGCAAATATAAGGAAATGAGTAGATGCTATCAAATATCCTCATGTGCAGCTGTGAATTGATGCGGTTTTATTTTTTGGAAATCAAGTCTTTCTTTTGGAGCCAATTCTATCATCACCTCAAAGCCCACACCTTAATCAGACTAAAAATCTGGTTTATTCCCCTTTTTGAACAGGTTTACTGGAGTAAAAATGTGAATTGTTTGTTTGCTTTTATTAATGACCATTTGTCCTCAATATGATAGGTCTGGAAGTTGGATTGAACTAGATTTCTCCAGTTCCATTATAAATCCTGTCAGCGAGCAGTGCCTGACCAGATGTGAAAGAGTGCAAACAGTTAACCAGGATCTAACCCTAACCCTAACCCTAATCCTAAACCTAACGCTAAACCTAACCCTAACCCTAACCCTAACGCCAACCCTAACCCTATTCCTAAACCTAACCGTATTTCTCTTTGGGATTGATGCAGAATTATAACAGAAAAACAAGTTTAATGGCTGGGATAGAAAGACAATTGAGGAATTGTACTCAGGCTTAGGACAAGGGAAGAGTCCTATGTTTAACACAGCACTTTAGGAGTCCTGCTGGTGCCTGTGTTGCAGATGACATTTTCTCTCGGTTTAGTGCTTGCCTTTTGGAAGCAATGCATTTCTTTAACAGCTCTCAGTGTTTCTGTCATTGAGAAAAAGATTCATGGACTCTGAAAGAGGGCCATGACCTGTTGAATCAATTGCCATGTGACGGGTAAGTGTTTTACAAACTGCCACAGAGATTTGCCTCATTGGACACAGATATCTAACTCCACAATACAACTCTGTTACTGCCCAGAGCAGGCAATATTAGGCTCAAATTGCCAGGTTATCAAACAAATGCCCTCTAGTAGGACTTATAGCTGCAGCCACTTGGCTTCAGTACCCACTTCGAATTGTAGATAATTGTCCAATAGATCTGAGATTTTGCCCTTCAGCAAGAATCAATATGTGAGCCATGGTGCTGCTGGATGTCAGTCAACCCTGTTCACAGTCCGAGAGTCTTACTTCTATAACAAGCACTGGTTTGGAAATTCAGGGTGGTGGGGGATATTTGCTGATGGGTTAGTGGCAAGTTGCGAACGTTCGTCATTACTAACATGTAAATATCCCAGCTGAGGAAGATACATGGTCTGTGATGGGAGTCACCGCAGAGTACAGGATGGCTTGTGTCACTCCAGCCTCATGAGAAAATAGAAACTTGTCTTCAGCCCTCCTGTGGATTCCAAGAAATTGCTGGGTTTGCCAAATAAATACAAACTGAACTCACTGCAGAACATCAACACCATTATTTCACAACAGATCTGTAATGGGTGGCACAGTGGTTAGCTGCTGCCTCACAGCGCCAGAGACCCTGGTTCAATTCCCACCTCAGGTGACTGACTGTGTGGAGTTTACACATTCTCCCCGTGTCTGCGTGGGTTTGCTCCGGTTTCCTCCCACAATCCAAGAATGTGCAGGTTAGGTGAATTGGCCATGCTAAATTGCCCATAGTGTTAGGTGTAGGGGAATGGGTCTGGGTGGGTGCGCTTCAGAGGGTTGGTGTGAACTTGTTGGGCTGAAGGGCCTGTTTCCACACTGTAAGTAATCTAATCTAATCTAAAAAAAAAGCCAGATCTCTGTTTCTCCAATGCAAATTCAAATCGTGATCTTAGGACTGAAGTAAGTGAAATTGCAAATTTTTGCTTCCTTATGTTGCAAAATGTTCCTGGAGAGTTCTTAATTTTAAAAAAATCCTTTTCTTCTCTTTACTTGTCCATTTTTTTCTTTTTTTCACTTCTACTTCACTTTCCGAAACCCAAGTTGTCTCTAATTCACCTGTTTCTATCTCCATTGCTTGTTCATTTCTCTCTGTTCCCTTTTCTATTCTTAAATCTCATTATTTAAGGAAAAGGCATGCTACTCCTGCAGTTCATCAAGAGGCCACAACTGCCCTCTTGCTCCCCTTATCAGCTCATCCTTCCATCAGTTTGTGGTGCAAGATTAATTGGTGCTGGAGGGTGAGCAAAATGATTGTGAGATGTCTACTCCATCAAATTCACTGCTGCCTGCTGAGATCTGAGAAGATTGGCAAATTGACTGCATGTCATCAGGTCAATCAGCTTTCATTATCCTGTGACATGGATCCTAATAATCTGGGCTCAGTATGCACTGAGCTTAATTCTTCTGGCTATTCCTGGCTCCAAGTAAAACAGCGCCATGCTGTAATTTCTGCACAGCACAAAAGCCACTCTTCAAAGTCCCTTTGCAGGGGTTTAAATGGTGATATGAAGATTTGCACTATCTGACAACCCTCACAGCAATGAAAGAATATTGGCAAGTGGGAACAAGATAGAGGTCAGTGATAATATACAAGTTCGTGAGATCAGTTTCTTTTACAGAAGAGATGATAATAGTACAGGAAATGAGATAGCATTTTTTAAAAGTCTCCATTCATTGGGTAGTTATAGCAACTTCACACCTCACAGTATTTCGAAGGTTTGTTCAGAATGAATTATGTCTGCTGTCAGGATAACCCATTAAATACACTGAATACTGTGCTTCTCCATTTAACACAATGTCAAACCATTGCTTGCTCTCAGGTACTGATAGCAACATACCTTTCTGTATATTTAATCCTTATCCCATATCATCCCTGTAGGAAAAGTGGCTGGAAAATTCAGTGTTGATTGTAAGGGGAGATAAGCTTTGGCCATTAAGTTGGGACACCCAGGAAGACAAGCTTTACAGTTATACGACTCATTCATTTTACAATTCTCTTTTAATGAAAGCTATTGGCTGAAAATATTAAACCATAAATTAGTATTGCTTTGCTGGGTAAGTGCCCTGTGGTTGCAGGATGTGCTAACTGCGGTTAATGTGAGGGGCTGTTGCATAACACTTCCACATCAGTAAGTTGACTACCGTCACCTTGAAATACTAGAGTAACAAGCACTTGGGAACATTACCACTTTTGATTTAAAATGATTTATTTATTGTCACATATACCCAAGTACAGTAAAAAGCTTTGTTTGTGAGCAGTATAGGCAGATCATAGTAAGCAAGGACATGCAGATCATAAGGTGAAGAAAAACATGGACAGAGTAAGGCGTACAGCTTATACTGCACAGGACATGTGTGAGGCAAGATCATCATGAACAAGATCAGCATTATTTGAAGCTAGACAGTCCATTCATCAATATAATAATGGGCGGAAAGAAGGTGTTCGTGAACCTGCTGGTGCATGTGTTCAAGCTGCTGTATCTTCTCCCTGATGGAAGAGGATGTACGAGAACATTACTGGGATGGAAAGGGTCTTTGATGATGTTGGCAGCCTTTCCACAGCAAGGAGAACTATAAATGGAGTTCTTGACTGGGAGGTTGGCTTCTGTGATGGTCTGGGCTGTGCACACAAGCTTCTATAGTTTCTTACAGTCCTGGGCAGAACAGTCGCTGCACCTGGCCTTTATGCACCCAGACAATGTGCTTTTTATGAAAGTTGGTGAGGGTCCTTTTGGACATGCTGAATTTCCTAAGTCACCTGAGAGAGAAGAGGTGTTGTTGTGACATCGTGACTGTCACATCCAAATGAGAAGTCCATTGTCACTCTGAGGAACTTGATGCTCTCCACTTTAGCTCCATTGATTTAGATGGGGCATGTTCTCTTCCTTTCTTTTTGGAGTCAATGATCAGTTCTTCAGTTTTGCTGACATTGAGAGATAATTTAAGGTTTTCTAAAACAAGATGACATCTCAGCTCAGAAAATGCATGTATGTGTGTGTATGTGAGAGAGTGTATAGTGTAGTGGGGTCGCCTGTAGTGTGACATGAACCCAAGGTCCTGGGTGTTCCCTCCCAGTCGGGGAATACTTCAGCGGTCAGGGAAATTCGGCATCAGACCTTTGGGTGACCATCCTCCAAGGCAGACTTCTGGACAGGCAACAATGCAGAGTGGCCGAGCAGAGGCTGATAGCCAAGTTCGGTACCCATGGGGATGGCCTCATCCAAGACCTTGGGTTCAAGTTACACTGCAGGTGACCCCACTACGCTATATACTCTCTCACACGTGCACACACACAGGCACACATACACACACACACCCTTACATAATCACACACTCACGCAAACCCTCTCTCATACACACACACACATACATCCTCCCACACTCACACCCAAGCACACACCTTTTCACAGGCTTATACTCCATCACACTCATGCACACACTTTACCAAGCCTGCACACATGCAAACACACTCTCTCTCATGTACACTCACACTCACATGCAGACACTCACATTGTCTCTATCTCTCATGCATGCACTCACACACACATAACTCTATGGGGTGAATTTGCATTTGTAGAATTATATTCGCATATACATTCTATTTTGCTCAAAAAACAGACAATCTGCAGACAGTCAATCCATGTAACTAGAAACTAGAACCAGTCTGACTCAAGATTGGGATACAGACAGACTCTAATCTTACACCTTCAATGCATTGAGATTGCTGAGATGTCATCTTTTTTTAATAAAACTTAAGTCATCATGAGAACGTGATGTAAAAAGTTCTTGGATTTAAATATTAATAATACGAAACCTGCAATCCATTCTAAAAGATGAAAGACTTAACAGCAATCTAGGTTTGATCAATATATCATATCATCTGCATGACACTGTAATATTATGCTATAAATTCTGTGTCTTATGATCCTGCTCCACAGCTACCTGATGAAGGAGTAGCACTCTGAAAGCTAATGCTTCTAAATAAACCTGTTT
Source organism: Chiloscyllium plagiosum (assembly GCF_004010195.1). Taxonomy (NCBI): domain Eukaryota; kingdom Metazoa; phylum Chordata; class Chondrichthyes; order Orectolobiformes; family Hemiscylliidae; genus Chiloscyllium; species Chiloscyllium plagiosum. The sequence continues at coordinate 88,824,691 of NC_057720.1, read as the reverse complement.
GACTATAATCCGGTGTTGTGTGATTTTTAACTTTGTCCACCTCAGTCCGACACTGGCTCCTCCACATCATTCCTTTTCCTCTTATTTTTGAATTCTGTCATTAACTTAGGTGTGTCAACTCATAAAACTTTTCACTGTATTTTTTGCAAAAATACACATGACAATAAATTACTTTTCTATTCTATTCCATTCTGTTCAAAGTACTGTGGTATTTTTAATTGTTATTAATTAATTTAATTATTAATTAAAACATTTTCTTAAGAGTGGATGCTACAAAATCTTAACTGCAAGGTTAAAAACAAAACTCTTGTGAGAGCGATGAGATGTAACACCACAAAGTGTCAGGGAAACTTCCAACTGACCTGTGATCTCTTATAACAACAATGAAGGGTGGATGAACTCCTGTTCAAAAGCAATCTGCCCCCTGCTGTTTAAATCCCAAACCTCAGACATGATTTGAGTTTTCTCTTTGAAGAATACAAAAGGACAAGGGTTAAAAATGTAATTTCATCTCTGATAGAGTGGATGAGTAGGATTGTATTGTGCTGTTATGTATGCCAGCCTGTGTTTGAGCATTGCTGTGCTAACATGGGCAGAGTTGAAGAACTATCTCCTAGTTAGTCCTGTGTTGCAGGCAAAGACTGCCTCTCTCTCCAAGGGCTGCAAACCAGTTAAAAAGAACTCAAGACAACAAAAGGACTCTCTCTAACCATGAATGCTGGAACTTTAATCAGCCTAGAACACAAAGAATCTTAAACAATGACTGTGCAAGTATCAATCTCAATGTTACTGTTAATCACCACTGCAACAATTGTAATGTTCAACTATCCACTCTCTGCAAATAATTCAGACACTGTATTATCAAATTTGTAAATCTTTATTTCTATTTCTTATGTTGGGTGAACACTTCTCACATTTAATAATTAACAAACTCACTCTTTCCATTAATGCAAGAAAACCTGATTACATTGGCTTTAATTAAAGCATATTCTTTACTTGTGTCTGGAAAAAAAATAATTTTAAAATTTATTTTTGTTTAAGAAACTGATGGAATAGGTGAATAAAAAAGTTTGCACTACTTTATAGGAGGTGGTGATGGCAATGGCCTAGGGGTATTATAGCTGGGCTGTTAATCCAGGGACCCAGCTAATGTTCTGGGGACTCAGGTACAAATCCCCTCACAGCAGATGGTGGAATTTGAATTTAATATTTTTTTAAAATCTGCAATTAAGACCATGAAGCTATTGTTGGGAAAAACACCATCTGGCTCACTAATGTTCTTTAAGGACAGAAACTATAATCCTTACTGAGTCTGGCTTACATGTGACTCCAGACCCACAGCAATGTAGTTGACTCTTAACTGCCCTCTGGGCGATTAGGGATGGGCAATAAATGCTGGCACTCATCCCGTGAATGAATAAAGAACAAGAGTTTTGCTTATCCCATCTGGAACTGTAATGGTTTGAGGAACTTTGTCAGGGGTCTGATTGTACACATTCTGTCACTCCCTCCCGAGCAATGCAAAGGTACTCAGATCAACTGCAGTTTCCCAAGGATTGTAGAAACAACTCACTCAAACTGGTAGGTGTCAGTGCTGTGATTCTTCGCTGATTTCTCATTGTATCGATTACTTAACTAGAATGTTACTTTGATTCTAAGGATTCAATTGAGAGGAAAGATAAAACTAATGAAGGTTGTATTCTGTAAAATTTCGCTCGTTCACGGCTGATCTTCTTGATGTTTTCCAGGCATTAGGTGTAAAGAATAGGATAGGTTGAGAGAAACTAATTCCATTAGTTGGAGTGTTTAGAACAAAGTTTAAAAATTAGAACCAGACCTTTCAAGAATGAAATTAGAAAGAAGTGGGCGGCACAGTGGCACAGTGGTTAGCACTGCTGCCTCACAGCGCCAGAGACCCAGGTTCAATTCCTGCCTCAGGCGACTGACTGTGTGGAGTTTGCACGTTCTCCCCATGTCTGCGTGGGTTTCCTCCGGGTGCTCCGGTTTCCTCCCACAGTCACAAAGATGTGCAGGGCCAGGTGAATTGGCTATACTAAATTGCCCGTAGTGTTAGGTAAGGGGTAAATGTAGGGGTATGGGTGGGTTTCGCTTCGGCGGGTCGGTGTGGACTTGTTGGGCTGAAGGGCCTGTTTCCACACTGTAATGTAATCTAATCTAAAGTGTTGAACTCTGATCTGCACTTGACACAGTTGATTGAGTCTTTTAAATTAGGAATTAGCCATTTCTTCTCACATTTAATTCAGAAGCTCACACTTTCCATTATTTCAAGAAAACTTGATTAAATTGGCTCCTGTTAAAACGTAACTTTATTTGGGTCTGGGAGAAAAGTATACAATAAGGAAAGGGATCCTTTATAAATTAATTTTGGTCTAACAAACCAAGGAGGTAAATGAATAAAGAAGTTCACTGAATTGGTTCAATTCCAGTGTTTCTGTTCCAGATGAGCTTCCTTCATCCCTATTTGTCTGACATTATTGATTCCTCATGGAATTATCTACTCTCTGATATGCATTCTGCGCTACACACATTAACTCGTGATGGCAAATTTCACATTCTCACCACTTTCTGGGGGAAAGAGGTTTCTCTTGAGTTCCTTACGGGATTTATTCATGATGGTATTGTACTTATGGGCCTTTGTTTGAATTTCTTCTGCGATTGGAAACATCGCTCCATTTTGTATACCCTTTCCTGTTTAGTTAGTACTCTGTCTTCATTAACAAAAATGTACAAACTTAACCCAAGGCTTCAGCATGTGACAGCCTATGGCCTGTGCAAGTCCAGATGATCTGGCCTCATGAGAAACTGAAGGGCTCCCCTACTGTTCTTTGCCATTATACAACCAGAAATTAAAGCTATTAGCCTTTATAATGTATCGTGGACAGGTTCACATTTTGGTTGCAAGTTCAACTATATCTGAGCTATCCAGTCCCAGACACACTGAAAACATCTTTGGCTTACTGCTGAAAATGGACATAGCTCTATCAGTATTTGTAGAGAATGTGGCAATAGGTTCTTACTGAAAATATTACTTTCCCTCAACTGAACCACTGTGTATTTGTAAAAGCTTCTTCTTTCTGTTTCAGAATCGAAGTACGTTGAGATATTGATGGCTTAAGTGAGGATGGTGTTTGCAAGAAGGCAGACATCAAGTGCCTGTGGCTGGGGTTGCCTCAAGCAACATCCAGAGAGGTTTGCAGCATGAGTCAGTCTGAGCTGGGTAGAGGTTAAATTGCTGACTTTCTGGTTCTCAGGCTCCAGCTGAAGTACACAGTTGATGTCTCATTCAGAAAGACCTTGGGGACATGATTTGATTCTTGATGCACTGTCTCTATTAATACTTCATTTCTTTTCTTCTCTGGCTAATCTGCCTGACAATGACAACAGTAGGAGTATACTTTTTAATAACACTTTTCTGTCAATGCTATGCTATTGAGCTGACAGGCAGGCATCAATGATATCCTTCTACTTCCATAAGCATTCACTTCAGATCCATCTTGGATATTTTCTTTAATCTCAAAGAACATATAAAGTGTTCAATTATTACTATTTCAACTGCTTGCATAATGGAATGAGTGTCAGATTAATCAGGCAATCTACTGTATTGGTGCTGATAGGCAAAGGAGACATATCTGTTAGATTTTCTCATCAACTAATTTCTTTTAGATTTGTTCTTTGAGTGGGAGTGATGCTGCCAAGACCGTACTTATTGGACATTGTAGTGGGCCTTCTCCTTATTCCTTATAATCCTTGTACTAATGATGCTTCAACAATGGCAGTAGAATCCCTATAGTGTGGAAACAGGGCTTTTGGCACAACAAGTCCGAACAGTAACTCATCCAGGCCCATTCCACTACCCTACTAGTCCACGTTTTACCCTTGACTAATGCACCTAACTTACACATCCCTGAACACAATGCGCAATTTAGCATGGCCAATTTACCTAACCTGCACCATCTTTGGATTGTGGGAGGAAACTGAAGACATGGGGAGAATGTGCATACTCCACATAGACAGTCGCCCAAGCATGGAACCGAACCCAGGTCCCTGGCGCTGTGAGGCAACAGTGCTAACCACTGAGACACCCTGCGACCTCTGAAAAAAAGAGTAGGTTGATCAGTTATCTGATGGAGGTTGTTTAAGATGATGCAAGGGTTTAATGCGGTCGACACAGAGAAAATGTTTTCACTGACATTTATCGATCATGAACAGTTGCAAATAACTCTAATAAGGAAGGAATGCAGGCGAAAAAATTCCAGAGAATGATGGGAATGTGGAAATGATGACTGCATGAAATAGCTCAGGTGAACAGCGTAGCTGCATTTAAAGACAACTTAGACAAAGGTAAAATCACCATAGTCCTACCAGGTCATTGGGCTGCTCTCTCATTACAGAGAAATAACTTGAGAGACACAACACCCCCTCAGGTAAGGGGAAAGTTTAAGAAGGAGAATCCTTCATAGTAACAACAGCTGGTGTGGGAATTAAACCCATGATGTTGGTAACATTCTACGTTGCAACCCAACCATCCAAGCTAACAAACTCCATGGATGTTAGACAAGGACAGGAGGAAGAACCATTTACTTTGGTGGCTAGGCTCGCTCTAATTACCTTGCCCTAACTGTGCTGCAGAAGGTATCTGTGAAACACCTTCTTGAAAGGTTGCAGTCTGCGTAGTGTGGGTACACCCACAGCGCTGTCAAGAAGTAGCGCTACAGAAGGATTAGAAGGATAGAAGGTTTATACTCAGGGTGAGTTGAAAAGTGGACGGAAGAGGTTCATATGAAATAGTTGTGCTTCATAACCTACTTCTGTGCTGAAAATTCCATTCAATTCTAAGTGATTAGACTTAACCCTAGTGATGAAGAATGTATAACGATATATCATCCTTTTGAAAACAGAATAACATGTTCATGGTAATCTGCTTTCTGCATCTTTGCTATGTTTTCATCTATTAATATAAAAAATGTAGTTATTAATCTTAAATGCAGCATGCAGTATGCGATTGAAGCAAATGGTATTTGTATGATTGTATCTCATGTCATGATGTTCCCACATTTTGAGCATAGTTCTTTGTAAGGTTAAGTACAACAATCACCTGCACTTTTACAGTCACCAACTGTTCAAGCCCATCCCTCGCTCTGATAAAATATGATGCATAGTCTCCTCTGTTCAATGCAGAATAGAGTTTATTCTACAGTGCTCCATGAAACACTCTCACTCAAGATATGGAATGGATTTGGTACAGATCAACTTTTTACTCTCAACGCGTTCACTCGAAGCTCAGGTATCAGTCCTGCTAGTTTGTTACTAGAGACAGGCAGAAGACAGGAAGAACACAGCAAGCCAGGCAGCATCAGGAGATGGAGAAGTCAATGTTTCGGGTGTAACCCTTCTGCACCTCCTGATGCTGCCTGGCTTGCTGTGTTCTTCTAGCCTCCTACCTATCTACTTTGGATTCCAGCATTGGCAGTGTTTTTTTGTCTCTAACCAAATTTCTTGCTGTAGCCTTTACTTCCCCCATCAGTAGGAAGAATTTTCAGCTTAATATATCAGGTGCCATCCTTCAACAGACAAAAAGCTATGCATAAAATTTTCTCAGCAGCTGAATATTTGCTGCGCTTTCCGTTTTTCTTTAATATTTCATGTATTTGCAATATTTGTTATTTGAGAATGTGCACTCTCAATGTACACAGGGCAAATGGTTTGTTTTTGTACATTGGTCTAGTCTGGACTATACTTGCTGCATACATGCTAACCTGTAAAGACATAACTGCCCCAATAAATGTGACAGAATAAACCTGCTTTACATAAGCCATATGACAGATGAAAGTGAGGAGTTGGTCTGCATGTGCAGTGGGACAGAACTTTTTGTAACTCAATCTGCAGATATTCTAATATTTTACCTCTTTTATTACAGCGATTGAGTGCTGAGGTCACGAGTTAGAGCCCTAGGGACATCCTCAGCAGCCTTTGGATTTTCGATTATAATGTGCTATATTTTCTGATTTTTTTTTTGGAATTGATTGTAATTCTCGTCTTCCAGTCATGGTTAATCTATTCTAGAAGAGGGTTGCAGATACTTGCAATAAGAAAACTGTTACAGTCGTACAAACTTCACTGCAAGTTACAGTGTTCACTAATTTATCAGATTTATTTGTTCATTAGAAGCTTTTGCAACACCTGACAGCAATCAATCCAATTTCTCTATTTTATATAGTTGTTTTTAAACTAACTTCTTAAAGAATAAAAGGGAATAGGTATTAATAAACCTGTAGAACTGAGTTCGGGTGAAGAATCATGCCTAAACAATACTCTGTCTTTTACTTTTTGATGCTGATCCATGTACTGTACATTTCCAACTTCTTCTGACACAAAGCTAGAAATTACTGTTGGCAGACAAGATTTTGCTGTGACTGTTTTTTAACAAGGCGATTAATCTTTTTGATAAGAGTGAGGAATTGCCCTCCACCAAAATTGCTAACAGGAACATCATTCAACCATACTAGGCATTAAGAGCAGTAATAACTCAACTGTATTAATCTTACCAAAATGGTTAATTTTCACTGGAAAAAGAAAACAATGCACATTGCAGTCATTAGGAAAAAAATCTTTTGTACTGGATTTGATTTCTATTGTCAAAGGTACTCAGGTGCAAAAGTACAGGAGTTTACAGTGAAAAGTGTATCATGTCACCATACAAGACACCATCTTAGATACAAAGTACCTCGGTGCAGAATCTTAACAAGTTGGAAAGAAAGAACAAAGTTAAAAGTTAAACATTGCAGTAATAAAAGTATAATGTAAAATATACAAAATAAGGTTAAAATTTGCACATTTCAGCCTTCTTAGTTTTAAGTGGAAAATAAAGAAATAAAGCTGAAAGTTCAAACATTACCGTCTTTCTTAAGCGCTCAGCCACAGTGGGACCACACTTCAAGGAATCGCATCGAGACTTGAAGTCCATGCCAGGCCAAGAAGGATTGGAAACTAAAATTTGTACGTTTAAGTGAAATTTACTGACCGTATCTACTCTTGGGTTTGCAACCTATGATACTCACAACTCACATTTCCATAACGTTGTTTAATATCAACGGTGGCACAGTAGTTAGCACTACTGCCTCACAGCGCCAGAGACCCGGGTTCAATTCCTGCCTCAGGCGACTGACTGTGTGGAGTTTGCACGTTCTCCCCGTGTCTGCGTGGGTTTCCTCCGGGTGCTCCGGTTTCCTCCCACAGTCCAAAGATGTGCAGGTTAGGTGAATTGGCCATGCTAAATTGCCCGTAGTGTTAGGTAAGGGGTAAATGTAGGGGTATGGGTGGGTTTCGCTTCGGCGGGTCGGTGTGGACTTGTTGGGCTGAAGGACCTGTTTCCACACTGTAATCTAATCTAATCACTGTGAACTGTCTGGGCTTTGTTTACTTCCCGTTGGTTATTACTTTTTAACCAATAGATGTCCACCACAGGCATTGAAATTAATTTTAAACAACTTTCAAAGTGGGTAGAAGTAGTTGGACACGACAAATAACTCACGAGTGGTTTCGTTGTCCATCAAGCAAACAGGTAAAAGCACAACAGGGAAATTTCCAAATAGTTTCTAAAAAATTAAGTTGCTCACCAATCGCATTCCCTTCTTATTCTTTCAATACCTGGAAATTCTCCAGTGATGCAAATTCATAGAATCACAGAATCTCTATAATGGGGAAAGAAACCATTTGGCCAATCCAGTTGACATCGACCCTCTGAAGAGCATCCCACCCACACCTAGTCCCCTACCCTATCCCCCTTCACCTCACATTTACCATGGCTAATCCACCTAACCCGTATGTCTCTGGACTGTGGGACGAAATTGGAGCACCTGGGGGAAGTCCACACAGACACGAGAAAAATGTGCAAACTTCATACATTCAGTCGCCCGAGGTTGGAATCTAATCCAGGTCCCTGGCGCTGTGAGGCAGCAGTGCTCACCACTGAGCCAAACTGCTCAGATCTCGAAAAAGAAAATAGACTTTCACATCATTGTCAGGCAGCTACAGAAAATTCCATTGAGAGTTTTCTTTTTCATCTGATTTGTTTAGTCTATACTGTTTTCGTCAATGTCAGTGCAAAAAGATGACTTTCTTGTAATAAACTGACACTTTGTTTAAACTACTGACTGTCAATGACAATAACAAATATCAGATTCAAAATTTGACAGATATTGCTGTAAATTATCTTGACCTGCACCCTTCATGGGTCCTGCACCTCAGATTTTATGGGAAACAGAACCAGCCTCGTAAAAGTAAACTAATGATAGTTGCTTTGGCTCGATCAACAACTGAAGGAAGTAAATTAACAGAACACACCATGATTCATAACGTGGGGTATGACTAACAGATTAATGGTGATCAAAGCAGTCAACTGACAGGTTAATTATGTGAGTCTCAGACATTATAGCTACATTGACACTGCCTCTTGGAAGCTTGCACTTACTGTTATGAACTGCCACCCTCATCCATTACAGGCACTTACTCAGTTGACAGATGCACCCATAACTATTCCCCAGTGAAAAATGAAATTTATACTCATTGGTTTAGTAAGTGAAGATTGTCGGGTTAATAGAAGTACCCACAATTGGAAGCTAAAAACACAATGGATTTTCAGATTTGAACATTATTGGAGCATTATGGGCTGATCGACCCCGATGTAATTTCTTGAACAGTTACAGAACTTTTTGTTGTTCTACTCGGCTACTATTTGACCATCTCTGATTCATGGCCACCTCAGCTTAAGCAATGGATTCATGGCTCTCTCTGGCCTGCAGAAAACAGACTGCTGTATTTCTTCTATTGAGTCTGTCTTGAACAAGTGGAACAGGAATCCATTCATAATGGTTACCTCATTTTTTCTCCCTCTGTGTCTGTGGAGAAATTTGACTGAGCCAGCCTCCTTCCTTTACCTTTTGGCATAGTTCACGTCAGATTATAAACAACTCTTGTTCTTCTTTCATTGTCTCCCACCCCATCAGCACCCTCCCCTCTCTTCCAAGGATCTGAGAACCAGTTGGTTTTATAAAAATAAATGGTCTTAGTGATTGAGAAATGCTCAATGTTTGCATTCTTGCCAATCAGTTTGAGAACCGGATTCCAGGTCACCCTCTTCAACCATAGATCCTGTTAATGATGGGAATTTCCTTGAATCTGTGGCTCATGCCACTCACTGGATAGACTTGCTTCATGAGTGAGAGTAACGTTGATTGTCATCTTACCATCTTGGCCCTCTTCCACAGAGTAATTCATCAGCATTCAAATTGCAATTACAATTAAATCAATTACTTTCAGGGATTGTAAACTTCCACATCTCTCATGCCCTCATATAGAGTCATGGAGATGTACAGCACGGAAACAGACCCTTTGGTCCAAATTGTCCATGCCAACCAGATAACCCAAACCAATCTAGCCCCACCTGCCAGCACCCGGCTCATATCCCTCCAAACCCTTCCTATTCATATACCCATCCAGATGCCTTTTAAATGTTGTAGTTGTACCAGCCTCCACTACTTCCTCTGGCAGCTCATTCCATACACACACCACCCTCTGTGTGAAAAAGTTGCCCCTTAGGTCTCTTTTATATCTTTCCCCTCTCGTCCTAAACCTATGACCTCTACTTCTGGACTCCCCGACTCCAGGGAAAAGACTTTGCCTATTTGGCCTATCCATGCCCCTCATGATTTTATAAATCTCTACAAGGTCACCCTTCAGCATCCGCCACTCCAGGGAAAACAGCCCCAGTCTATTCAACCTCCCCTATAGTTCAAATCCTCCAACCCTGGCAATATCCTTGTAAATCTTTTCTGAACCCTTTCAAGTTTCACAACATCTTTCCGATAGAAAGGAGACAAGAATTTCACGCAATATTCCAACAGTGGCCTAACCTAACAGTGGCCGCAACATGACCTCCCATCTCCTGTACTCAATACTCTGACCAATAAAGAAAAGCATAACAAATGCTTCTTCAGTTTCCTATCTATCTGCGACTCCACTTTCAAAGAGCTATGAACCTGCACTCCAAGGTCTCTTTGTTCAGCAACACTCCTGAGGACCTTACTATTAAGTGTATAAATCCTGCTAAGATTTGCTTTCCCAAAATGCAGCACCTTGCATGTATCTGAGTTAAACTCCATTTGCCACTTCTCAGCCCATTGGCCCATCTGACCAAGATCCCGTTGTAATCTGAGGTAACCTTCTTTGCCGTCCACTACACCTCCAATTTTGGTGTCATCTGCAAACTTACTAACTGTACCTCTTATGCTCACATCCAAATCATTTATATAAATGATGAAAAATAGTGGACCCAGCACCGATCCTTGTGGTACTCCACTGGTCACAGGCCTCCAGTCTGAAAAACAACCCTCCACCACCACCCTCTGTCTTCTGTAGCCAAATGGCTAGTTCTCCCTGTATTCCATGAGATCTAACCTTGCTAACCAGTCACCAATGAGAAACTTTGTCGAATATCTTACTGACGTCCATATAGATCACATCTACCGTTCTGCCCTATCAATCCTCTTTGTTACTTCTTCAAAAACCTCAATCAAGTTTGTGCAACATGATTTCCCACGTACAAAGCCATGCTGATTACCCCGAATCAGTCCTTGCCTTTCCAAATACATGTACATCCAGTCTCTCAGGATTCCCTCCAACAACTTGCCCACCACCGACATCAGGCTCACTGGTCTACAGTTCCCTGGCTTGTCCTTACTACCCTTCTTAAAGAGTGGCATCATGTTAATCAACCCCCAGTCTTCCGGCAGCTCACTTGTGATTATCAATGATACAAATATCTCTGTAAGAAGCCCAGCAATCATTTCCCTAGCTTCCCACAGAGTTCTAGGGTACACCTGATCAGGTCCTGGGGATTTATCCACTTTTATGTATTTCAAGATATCCAGCACTTCCTCCTCTGTACTATAGACATTTTTCAAGATACCACCACCTATTTCCCTACATTCTATAGCTTCCAATGCTATATACTGATGCAAAATACTCATTTAGTATCTCCCCATCTCCTGCAGCTCCACACATAGGCCGCCTTCCAGATCTTTGAGGGGCCCTATTTTCTCCCTAGTTACCCTTTTGTCCTTAGTGTATTTGTAAAAACCCTTTGGATTCTCCTTAACTCTATTTGCCAAAGCTATCTCATGTTATCTCAATTCTGAAGGTTTCCCATTTTCCAGCCGTCCCTTTACCTGTGAACATCTGCCCCCAATCAGGTTTTAAAAGTTCATGCTTAATGCCGTTAAAACTGGCCTTCCTCCAAGTTAGAACTTCAACTTTTAGATCTGACCTTTCCTTTTCCATCACTATTTTAAATCTAATAGAATTATGGTCGCTGGCCCCAAAGTTGCTCCCCCACTGACCCCCCAGTCACCTGCCCTGCCTTATTTCCTAAGAGTAGGTCAAGGTTTGCACCTTCTCTTGTAGGTACATTCACATACTGAATCAGAAAATTGTCTTGTACACACTTAACAAATTCCTCTCCATATAAACTGTTCACACTATGCCAGTCCCAGTCTATGTTTAGAAAGTCAAAATCCCTTACCATAACCACCCTATTATTCTTACAGATAGCTGAGATCTCCTTACAAATTTGTTTCTCATTTTCCTTTTGACTATTAGGGGGTCTATAATACAATCCCTATAAAGTGATCATCCTTTTCTTATTTCTCAGTTCAATCCAAATAACTTTCTTGGATGTATTTCTGAGAATATCCTCCCTCAGCCCAGCTTTACTGCTATCCCTTATCAAAAACGCCATCCCCCTCCTCTTTTGTCTCCCTTTTTATCCTTCCTGTAGCATTTATATCCTGGAACATTAAACTGCCAGTCCTGTCCATCCCTGAGCCATGTTTCTGTAATTGCTATGATATCCCATTCCATGCCCTGAGTTAATCTGTCTTCCCTGTTAGGCCTCTTGCATTGAAATAAATGCAGTTTAATTTCAGTCATACCTTGTTCCCTGCTTTGTCCCTGCCTGCCCTGTTTAACTCGCCTTTGTTCTCAACTGTACCGGTCTCAGGTTGAAATCTTTCCTCACTATCTTCCTGGGTCCCACACCCCCATCTCACTAGTTTAAATCCTCCCGAGCAGCTCTCGCAAATCTCCCTGCCAGTTCATTAGTCCCCTCCCAATTTAAGTGCAATCCTTCCTTCTTGTACAGGTCGCTTTTACCCCAAAACAGCTTCCAATGATCCAAAAATATGAATCCTTCTCCCATACACCACATCCTCAGCCATGCATTCATCTGCTCTATCCTCCTTTCCCTGCCCTCACTAGCTTGTAGCACTGGGAGTAATCCAGATATTACTGCTCTCGAGGACCTCCTTTTCAAATTCCTGCCTAACTCTCTAAAATCTCCCATCAGAATCTTAACCTTTTCCCTTCCTATATCATTGGTTCCAATGTGTACAATGACCTCTTGCTGACTCCGCTCTCCCTTGAGAACATTCTGCACCCTTTCTGAGACTTCCTTGATCCTGGCACCGGGGAAGCAACACACCATTCTGATTTTTCCCTGCTGGTCACAGAAATGTCTGTCTATACCTTGGACTAGAGAGTCCCCTAACACAATTGATTGCTTGGAACCCTCATGCATACCTCTCATTACATTCGAGCCAATCTCAATACCAGAAACTTGACTGTTCGTGCTACATTCCCCTGAGAATCCATCACCTCCTACATTTTCCAAAACAGCATACTTGTTTGAAATGGGGATGGCCACAGATGACTCCTGCACTACCTGCCTACCTCTCTTACCTTTCCTGGAGTTAACCCATCTATGTGACTGTATCTGAGACATCCTCCCCTTCCTATAACTGCCATCCATCACATCCCCTTGCTCTTGTAAATTCCTCATTACCTCTAACTGCCTCTCCAACTGATCCATTCGATCTGATACGAATTGCAACCAATGGCATTTATTGCAGATATAATTCTCAGTAACCTGTAATCACTCCCTAAACTCCCACATCTGGCAAGAAGAGCATATCACTCTACTCAGGGCCATTTTTGCTTCTCTCAATCTAAAGACCCAGAAAATAGCACTGTGTCATTCCTTGACAAAACCCTGCTCCCAGTTAAATTAATATTTATGCCTTATATTTTAAGTTTAATCAAGAGACATAGCTCAATAAAACATATAATCAATAAAGAACCCACTGTACTCAGTACTGCAGACTTATTTTAAGACCACACACAAATCCATTTATCTGTTTCGGTGCTGTGACCTCTCCCAAACCGGTTCCTCCAAGATTAGTTGTGAATTTCACTGTTTGTTAATTTTTCTGGATGCACGCCAATGTCCAGCGATAAATGAATTCAACAGTCCAAAAATGTGCAGGTTAGGTGAATTGGCCATACTAAATTGCCCGCAGTGTTAGGTGCAGGGGTAAACGTAGGGGAATGGGTCTGGATGGGTGCACTTTGGTGGGTCGGTGTGGACTTGTTGGGCCGAATGGGTCTGTTTCCACACTGTAAGTAATCTAATCTAAAGGCAGTAACTCTTAACTCTCTCAGTTAGCAGTGTGGGTTTCTTTCTATCTCTCTCTCTCGAAATCAGGAGGGCAAAAAGGAGATAGCCTTGGCAGATAAGAATAAGGATAAGCCGAAGAGATTCTCCAAGTACATTCAGAGCAACTAAGGAATAATAGGGCCTCTTAAGGTTCAGCAAGGCCGTCTATGTGTGCATCCACAGGAGATGGGAGAGATACTAAATGAATATTTTGTGCTAGGTTTTACTGTGGAGAAAAAAATGGAGGCCAGTGAAGAAATAATGGTGCCTTAAAAAAAGTCCATATTACAGAAGAGGAAGTGCTGGACGTCTTAAAAATCATGAAAGTGGATATATCTCTGGGACTTGATCAAGCATTTCCTCAAATTCCAGGAGCAGCAATTACTGTTTTATATGCTGTTGCATTGTTTTGGAACTTTGGAGAAAAAGAAAGTTAAAACAACAGCACTTTTAAAAGGGAGAAGAACAGACAAAGGAAGCACATGGTGAGGTCAGTGCAGGACCAACATGTCCACACCAACCCTCTGAAGAGTAACCCACCCAGAACTATTCTCTTGCGCTATTACTTTACATTACCCCTGACTAATGCACCTAACCTACACATCCCTGAATACTTTAGGCAATTTTACATGGCCAATTCACCTGACCTGCACATCTTTGGATTGCAGGAGGAAACCGGAGCACCAGAGGAAACCCATACAGGGACAGGGAGAACATGCAAACCCCACACAGACAGTTGCCCAAAGCTGGAATTGAACCCGGGTCCTTGGCACCATGAGGCAGCAGTGCTAACCACTGAACCACTGTGCCACCCTTAAAATTGATGGTATAGTTGACAGTGAAGAAGATTACCTAAGATTTCGAAGGGATCTTGTTCAATGGGGCTGATGAAGAGTGGCAGAAAGAGTTTAATTTGGATAAATGTGAGATTTTGCATTTTGGTAAGACAAACAAGGGTAGGACTAATGCAGTTAATGGTAGGGCCCTGGGTTGAATTGTTAAACAGAGAGTCCTGGAGGAGCAGGTGCATTGTTCTTTTAAAGTTGCTGCACAGGTAAACAGGGAGATGAAGAATGCATTTAGCACACTTCCCTTTGTTGCTCAGAATTGGAGTTGGGATGTCATATTATAGTTGTGCAGAATGTTGGTGAGGCCACTCTTAGTGTACTGTGTGCAGTTCATGTGGCCCTGTTATTGGAAGGATATTATTAAATTGGATGGATTCAGAAAAGATTTACCAGGATTTGACAGGACTGAAGGGCAGTCTGGGACTTCTTTCACTTGAGTGCAGAAGGTTGAGGGGTGACCATGTGGAGGTGTATAAAATCATGAGGGGCATGGCTAAACTGAACAGCAAAGGTCTTTTCCCTAGGGTGGGGGAGATCAAAACTGGGGGCATATTTTTAAGGTGAAAGGAGAATGATTTAGAAGGGACCTGAAGGGCAACTTTTTCACACAGAGAATGATTCGTGTGTGGAATGAGATGCCAGAGGACGTGGTAGGTGCAGGTACAGTTACAACATTTAAAAGACAGTTGGACAGGTACATAAATAGGAGAAAGTGAGGTCTGCAGATGCTGGAGATCAAAGTTGAAACTTTATTGCTGAAGAAGGGCCTGTGCCCGAAACGTCGAATCTCCTGTTCCCTGGATGCTGCCTGACCTGCTGTGCTGTTCCAGCAATAAAGTTTCAACAGGTACATAAACAGGAAAGGTTTAAAACGATATGGCCAAAAGCAAACAAGTGGGGCTAGTTTAGTTTGGGAAACTTGTCGGCATGGGCAAGTTGGACTGAAGGGTCTGCTTCTGTGCTGTATGACTCTGACTCTATGACTCCCTGACTACTTTCCAATTCCAACAACCTAAAGTTCTTTTCAGCTCTGACTGACAGCTTGAAAACCTCCATACAGATCTGCACAACTTGGACATTTCACAAATGAAACTGCCTTTCTGCGAGGGTGAAGCTGTTCTCCTGCCCTGCAGACCTCATCCTCCTGTTAGGGTGAAAACTGAAACCTCATTCTTCTACACTGAACTCTGACTAAACCACTAGTGGCCTCTGATCATTTGTTTCTCTGCACGCCAGAAACTCTGCAGTGCAAACACTCCATCATTGAACCCCACAGATATCTGGCTGCACAATTAATAAGTCACATGCTTTCTTGGGGATGATGCTTTTATGGCAGTTTTCTGAATGACATCTTGAACTCAAGTGAAAAAAAAATACCTTCACAGAACTTAAGCCAAAACCCAAAAGCCTCTACTTTAAAAATCTAAATTCCTTAATGATAGTCATACCTGATACAAGGTTGGCTCTGTGGTTAGCACTGCTGCCTCACAGTGCCAGACACCCAGGTTTGATTCTACCCTTGGGTTACTGGCCCGTGTGGAGTTTGCATATTCTCCCCGTGACTGTGTGAATTCCCTCTGGGTGCTCTGGTTTACTCCCACAATCCAGATGTGCGGGTTAGGTGGCTTCACTATATTAACTCACCCATTGTGTCCAGGGTTGTGCAGGCTTGGTGGATTAGCCATAAGAAATGTAGGGAAAGGGTAGGGGACAGGGTTGGGATGCTCTTCAGAGGGTCAGTGTGGACTTGATGGACTGAATGGCCTGGTTCCACACTGTAGGGCTTCTATGATCATACACCTTCATGAAAATCTATAATGCTGTGACTGAAGCATGTTTTTGCAGCACTTGATCAAATTTACTTAGCAATGGCAGCTATTATATATTTCTTGAACACTTCATTCCAATATGATGCCTTAAGGGCGAGTAACACAGACAAATATTGCGGCATTCAGAGCAGGAATTCTATGGTGAGTTATATGGTCTCGCCTGAACAACATTAGCAGCTGGACAGGGTAGAATGTCACTCCAAGTAGATAAGGAAAATGCAGATTTAATTTGGGATCCTGTTCACTATTCAGTCACTCCCGCTACACACTTTGATTCCACAGACACTAGGTCAGACAGGATCAGCCGAGCTTCAAAGATCCTTATCACCCAACAAATCTGCTTTTCCTCATTGCCTAACTTTACCCATCAAGATCGGTCATTTAGTCTGAGATAACACTATACAATTTGTTTGGAAAGGAGGCTGGGAAAAGAGACTGTGTAAAAGAAGGTTTTAGACTCTTTCCTCATAGATTGTCGTTTTGTCTCTCCAAAGGGCCATGAGAGATGTTTAGGTTTTTAAGATTTAACACCACTGAAAAATTACACCTAAAAGGTCACCTCAATAACATGAACAAAATAGAATTCAATTTCACCTCGTGAACTGTGCAGCTCTGTGTCCTGTCGCACTTATCGGAAATGACTTACAGCTAAATTATTCAACACCCTCAGTGCAAGACATCCAGCCAAGTGTCACTCGCTAGAGGATGTTGTTAATTTCAAGACTTGCTTCAAAAGTAATTGGTGTTTAAAGAATGGAAATAACAGTTCAAGAGCAGAACAGCACAGATGATCAAATGAGGATCAAATGGCGCTTCTGTCAACACTGAAAAGCAATGACGAACAAATATGCAACAAGAATTTGCGTCAATATACCAGCTGTCATGGATTGCAGCCACACAGGCATACAAGGTTCCAGATTCTTGTCTTGCTGAACTGATCTTAGTGAAATAGGGTATGAGGAGGCTGTTACAGTTTGTCTTCAGCCTTCCTGAAGCTGATATTTTAATTGTATATCCAACATGTTGTTGTCTGATTTTGACATCTATTGGACAGTTTAATTGCATGAATGTTGAGCAGGAGCAAAATTGAACTCCAATGTCTTGCAATGAAGAGCTGAATAGATCGTTGGGACTCCTCAATAATGCTGAGATACAATCCTAGGTCATTTGGATAATGGCTGTTTATAGCAAGTGGGACTGACCTTTGACATGAGTCCTTGTAGTTTCGCAAACTCCTGACATATCAATAATAGAAATTATTTTAATATTTGCATTCTTTTGTAGGATGTGGGTATCACTGGATACACAAGCACTTATTAGCCATCCCTAATTGCCCTTGAGGAGGGGTAGGGTGAACTGTGGTATTGCAACTCAAATGTAATCTCTAGTCTCATTAGAAAGGGAGTGCCAAGACCTTGGACAAGTGGCAGTGGAAGAACAGTGATATAGCTCCAAGTTAGAATGGTGGGTGGCTTGGAGGGAAACCTGCAGGAGATGGTGTTTCCACAGACTGCAATGCAGAAACTACAAATAGTGCTGAACATTGTACATTTATCATCAACCGTCCCACATCTAACCTTGTGATGGCGGGAAGGTAATTGATGAAGTAGCCTGAAGATAGTTCAGTCTAGGTTACTACCCTGAGAAACTCCAGTATGCTGGTCCAGGGGCTGACATGATTGATCTCCAACAGCCACAACTATCTTCCTTTGTGTCAGGTATGAATCCAACCAGCAGGGAGTTTTCCCTTGTCTTCATGTTTACCAGGATTCTTTGAAGCCACATTTGTCCTCACATACCTCGAAGACAAGTGCAGTTACCCTCACTTCCCTCTGGCGTTCATTTCTTTTGTTCATGTTTGGACTAAGGGTCTAATAAAGTCAAGAAATGAGTGGCCATAATGCAACCCAAACTCAGCTTGGCTGACAGCTTTTATGACAGATATGTAGTTTAAAAGCACTGTTGGTGACACATTCATCATTTAACTGATCATTAAGAGCAAACTGATATTGTGGTATGTGCCCAACCTGGATTTATTTTGCATTCTGTGTACAGAACTGAGCAATTTTGCACATAGTTGGGTATTTGCCAGTGCCATAGTTGTACCAGAACAGTTCAGTTCAAGTACAGGGCTAGTTCTGGAGCATGAATCATGAGTAATATTGCCAGAAATGTCATCAGGGCACTTAATCTTCGAAGCATTCAGTGTCTTAAACTGCTTCTTGATATCATGTATATTAATGAAATTGGAGGAAGATTGGTATCTCTGATGCTGGGGATCTGAAGATGTGGCCAAGATGGATCATCCACTTGGCACTTCTGGTGAGAGATAGTAGTAAATCCTTCAGTCCAGCCCTTTTCACTGATGTGCTGGGCTCCCCCCAACATTGAGATTAGAGGTATTTGTGGAGCCACCTCCTCTAGTGAGTTATTTATTTATCCACCACCATTCATGACAGAATATGAAAGGGCTGCAAGGCTTTGATTTGATCTTGTGGTTTTGGGATCTCTTTGCTCTGTCTATTACATCCTGCATTTGCTGTTTACAAAGCGAGTAACCCCGTGTTTTATCACCCTTGAGTCAAGATCTCATTTTCGCATGCATGTCTCCTTGCACTATTCATCCAACCAAGATTGGTCCCTTCTTTTAATAATGATGGTTGAGTAAGGGATATATCAGGCCAATGGAGGTATAGATTGTGTTTGAATACAAATCTGCTATGACTCACGTCCCACAATATCAAATGGATGGCGAGTTTTGAGGTGCTAAATCTTTATGAAACTAACTCATTTAATGCAGAGTTCATGCCACATGACACGATAGGCAGAGTATTCAGTTTGACCATGGGGCAGCATTTTCACAAAGACTGTGCAGTTCAATTTTGTCAAGGACAAATGTGCATCTGTAACAGATATTTGGTGAGGATAAGGTCAAGTGAGTCTTTCCCACTTGTTGGTTTCCAAATCACCTGCTGCAGACCTTTTTGTGCAGTTTGTCTTTCAGAGATTGGTCGGTGGTGGCACTTTCAGGCCACATTTGGTGGTGGATACTGAAGCCCCTTTCCAGAACCCAATCTGTGTCATTGCCACCCTCAGTACTACGCTTAAGTGGCATTCAACAGGGAACAGGACTGATTCATCAGCTGAGGGTAGAGGGAATTGAGGGGAATAGATGTTAGTCAGGGG
The DNA here is from genome assembly GCF_004010195.1 of Chiloscyllium plagiosum. Classification (NCBI taxonomy): domain Eukaryota; kingdom Metazoa; phylum Chordata; class Chondrichthyes; order Orectolobiformes; family Hemiscylliidae; genus Chiloscyllium; species Chiloscyllium plagiosum. Next base: position 88,805,261 of record NC_057720.1, on the reverse strand, counting down.
CCCATATTTGACCTGATTGTTGACATTCACATAGTTAAGGTGTAAAAGAACCTTTTACTGTCTTCTGCTGGTCTCCAGCAAAATCTATGAAAAGATACATGGAAGATATAGAATGGAGGGAAATGGTGACATCTTGAAAAATGTCCATATTACAGAGGAGGACGTGCTGGATGTTTTGAAACACATAAAAGTGGAAAACTCCCCAGGACCTGATCAGGTGTACCTGAGAACTCTATGGGAAGCTAGGGAAGTGATTGCTGGGCCTCTTAATGAGATATTTGTATCATCGATAATCACAGGTTAGGTGCCAGAAAGCTGGAGGTTGGCTAACGTGGTGCCACTGTTTAAGAAGGGTGGTAAGGACAAGCCAGAGAACTATAGACCGGTGAGCCTGACATCGGTGGTGGGCAAGTTGTTGGAAGGAATCTTGAGAGACAGGATGTACGTGTATTTCGAAAGGCAAGGACTGATTAGGGATAGCCAACATTGCTTTGTGCATGGGAAATAATATCTCACAAACTTGATTGAGTTTTTTGAAGAAGTAACAAAGAGGATTGATGAGGGCAGAGCAGTAGATGTGATCTATATGGACTTCAGTAAGGTTCCCCATGGGAGACTGGTTAGCAAGATCAGATCTCATGGAATACAGGGAGAACTAGCCATATGGATACGGAACTAACTAGGAGGTAGAAGACAGAGGGTGGTGGTGGAGGGTTGTTTTTCAGACTGGAGGCCTGTGACCAATGGAGTGCCACAAGGATCGGTGCTAGGTCCACTACTTTTCATCATTTATATAAATAATTTGGATGCGAGCATAAGAGGTACAGTTAGTAAGTTTGCAGATGACACCAATATTGGAGGTGTAGTGGTCAACGAAGTAGGTTACCTCAGATTACAATGGGATTTACAAAGATTTACAAGAATGTTGCTAGGGTTGGAGGAGTTGAGCTATTGGGAGAGTTAAATAGGCTAAGGCTATTTTCCCTGGAGCTAAGGGGTGACCTTGTAGAGGTTTACAAAATTATGAGGGGCATGGATAGGATAAGTAGACAGTCTTTTCCCTGGGTTGGGGGAGTCCAGAACTAGAAGACATAGGTTTAGGGTGAGAGGGAAAGACATAAAAGAGACCTAAAAGGGGCAACTTTTTCACACAGAGGGTGGTACATGTATGGACTGAGCTGCCAGAGGAAGTGGTGGAGGCTGGTACAATTTCAACATTTAAGAGGCTTTTAGATGGGTATATGAATAGGAAGGGTTTGGAGTGATACGAGCCAGGTTCTGGCAGGTGGGACGAGATTGGGTTGGGATATCTAGTCGGCTTGGGCAGGTTGAACCGAAAGGTCTGTTTCCATGCTGTACGTCTCTATGACTCTATGACTATGACTCTAAGTGTATCCCAGGACACTGTTGGAATTTAGCGAGGAAATTGCGGCATTCCTAGCAGCGATATTTGGATCACTTACAGCCATGGGTGAGGTGTATAGTCTTAAAATAGCTTCAGCATTCTAAGAAGTAAAACTGAAAGGATTCAGTTAAGGAAGCAATGTAATGATTTAGACAGCTTTGATATTTCTGGGGGATTAGAATATGAAAAAAGTTATTTTTTGGGAAAAGTTGGGTTCTGTGTTGTTGCTTTAGACTGTAAAACTATAGGATGTGTAGAAGCAGAAGTACGCCATTCAGCCCATCAGGTCTGCTCTGACATTCAATAAGGTCATGGCTGATCTGATAGAATCCCTACAGTGTGGAAGCAGGCCATTCGGCCCATTGAGTCCACACTGACCCCCCCCGGCGAAGAGTGACCCACCCAGTCACATCCCCCTATCCTATCCTCAGGTTATAGTCCAATGGGTTTATTTAAAATCGCAAGCTTTCGGAGCACTGCTCCTTTGTCAGGTAAGGAAGCGCACAGGCTCAGAATTTATAGGTGGAGAGATAATTGCAAACTAATCCCATGTGGTTAACGGTGTCAAAAGATAATGGGAATGGTGTGAGCGGAGTTTTTATTTTGCATTTTTTGTGTCATAAACTTGTGTGCTTGTGTTAGAGAACTTTGGCACACTTGTATATCCAGTGACTAACATAACTGTAACTAAATGCAAAAACTAAACTCATGATCTAGCAAGCTATGGCTCATTCTGGGATCTGATTTGTCTAGTATTATCTTCAGCTGGGATCATGGTGTAGAGTATATTAGTTACTAGTGGAAAGCAAGTCCTGAATCTCAAGGACAGCCAAATGGTAACTGCAGAATCTCTATCCAAGTTACCCTTGTTCCTCTCTTTACCAATCCATTGCAGTGATAGGGAAGACCTGGACATTTGTGGTCTGCACTGATCCTTTCAGCATAACCTGTTGCAACTATACCTGACTAGTGTCTGCCCAGTGAGCTGACCTTTCTGTTTGCAACTGCTGCCTCCAGTGCTGACAGGGACTACCTCATGGGGCACTTGTTTGTTTTTGTTACCATTCACAGGTATCAAAGCCAAAATGACAGCAGAAATCGCAGCCATCAGTGAGGTGGGCCCTTGCCAGCTGGCAGTATATAGACACAGAGCAGGCATTTAGCTGCCCAATGCAGATTAGTAACATGGGTGTTACGTTGCTGCTGAGTCCCAGCTGATGCAAAGCCAGTAATTGTTGCCATCATTTGCGCTGTATCCAGCCGTAATTTGACCGATTCGTGGAACCGTATCAAAAAATTTGAAGAGGCAATTGGTTGTTCTTTCCAAGTGGTCTGTATTTGTCTTTATCAATGGTTGTGCTGTCCCCATGTCACGACTTTAACTGAGGGACATTCCATGGCACTCAACATAGAGCTGATGGATCCCATTCGAATTCAAGCAAATTCTGTCACACATTGAAGCATTTCAATGCCCATCAGTATTTCGGGACTTCCTAAAATAGTTTGCAAGCACTTTTGAAATGTAGTCATCATTGCAACGTCGATTACCTAGTCAGCATGTGGCACTGGAAAAGCACTGCAGATCAGGCAACATCCGAGGAGCAGGAGAATCGACACTTTGGGCATAAGCCATTGATCATGTAGGTATGGCAAGATCCAATAACCAACAAAGGATTGACCAACCAGAAAATCTGTGATGTTCTTTGAATGAATGGCCCAGAGAGGTAGTTGTTTCAGCATGGTAAACTCGAGTTAGGTGTCTGGACCCTGCGGAATATCTGATGCAATTGATCCATCAGGAATTGCGCCGGAAATTGAATATTTGTAATCCTCCCAAACATGCCTCTTATTCTGAGTTAGCGTCAGACATTTTGGAGGGTTCTCAATGACTAAAGATTGGTGCCCGGGATATGTTGGAGGACTAAAACCTGCTTTAAAAATCAATTCAATCCTCATGCACCCCCGTCCCACTCCCCATCAACAGCACTCTCTCTAACCCAAAACCACTCACTCACCAACCTCATACCCTCCACGCCCAATGACCTCCTACTAATCCCGCCATTCCACACCCCCACCTCCCCACCACTCACTCACCCACCAATCCTGACATGATACTGTCTCTCCCCACCCAACCTAACAGCTCCTTCATGGATGCAGTTCCTTAACACTTATCCACTTGCCTGACATCCTATCCTTCTACAACTGGGCACCTGTACCATTCACCCAACTGGCAATGAGGCACTCAACCATCTGGTATTCTACTACTCTCAACCAGCCTGCCAACCTACACTCCTAACCTCTCACTTAATTGGCACCGTACCCCACACTCATGCTTACTCACATGCCATGCTGACCTCTCATCCCCCTGGTATCTTGCTATCCTTACTCACATACCATTCCAAACTCTCCCAAAACTGGCCTCTCTCCCAACCCCCTCCCACCTCCACCCACCAGAAACAGGTCTTTCTGATCCTGAAATGCAAACTTGTGCCATTAATGCTGGCCAAGACCAGCAAGATAGCTTGGCATTCCACTCAACAGGACTATGAATTATGTTACAAATTAGGAACATGAGTAGGCCTTTTAGCCACTGGAGCTCGCTGTGCCATTCTCAAAGACCAGAGCCAATCCAATTATAGCCTCAACCCTGCTTTCCTGCCTACCACCTATTCCTTTGACTCCCTTGTCAATCAAGAATTTATCTTAAAGAAAATTCAATGACCCAGTCGCCACTGCTCACTTGGAAAAGGAATTTCACAGACTAAGGGAATCTGTTCTTCTTTATCTCCATCTTAAAGGGGAGACCGTTTTAGTCCTGTAGTTCTGGTTTCTTCCATAAGGGAAGCACCATCTCTGCATCCTTCAGGATCTTTTACCTTTCGATAAATTCACCTCTCGCTATTCTAAACATCAAGGATGCTGGCTTCAGCTCTCTAAACATCCTCACCTAATCCCCTGACCCATCTAACGATTCATTTGAATAAACCTTCTCCAAACTAATTACATTGAATTATGTCCTTTCTTTCATAAGGAGACCAAAACTGTATTCCAAGCTGTTGATATAGTTTAGCCAAAGCTCAGTACAACCATTGTCAAACCTCACCACTTTTGTGTTCCCTCACGACAAACAACAACATTCCATTTCTCTTCCTAATCACTAGCTATGTGTGCATTCTGTAATTTTTTTTTATGATTCAGAGTTATTTTATCTTCTGTAAGGGAAGTCTGAACTCTTTCCAAAAGACAATCCCTTCAACTCTGCAGCCCATCTTCTGCAATCCACTACTGTCATGTGTTCAGGTGTCAGGAGTTGGGCTTGGACCATGGTATTCTTAGAAGATGAAATGCCAGCACCGAGTTAAGACTGACAAAATATAACAAATCATCGTGCCGAGGGTGCAAACCATATGACTGGCAACAGGCTGAAGTGTTACGTTCCAGAACTCATTGCCTTCCGAACTAAGCTGTTTCAGTGCAGTTACAATAATGTCATCTACTTTAAAACACAGATAATTGCACAGAAGTATCCTCTCCACAAACAGTAGAACAAATCTAAACTGGACAATTACCAACTTATCTTTTTCTCAATCATCAGCTGAGAGAGGAAGAGGTAATAGTCAAAACATCAAGCAGCACTTGTGTAGGTGTGATCTGCTCACTGACACAGAGTTTGGTTTCTGTCAGAGCCAAATCAGCTCTTGGCCTCATTATAGCCGTGATTCAAACCTGTACAACGGAGCTGAAGTCCAGACATGAGGCGAGAGTGACCATCATGACATCAAGGCTGTATTTGACTAAATATGGCATCAGAGAACCCTAGCAAAACTGGAGTCAATGCAAACTGGGGAAAAGCCTCTGCTGGTTGGAGCCATACCTGGCCCAGAGGAAGTTGGTTGTGGTTGTTGGAGACCAAGCATCTGAGCTCTAGGACATCACTGTAGGAGTTCCACAGGGTAGTGACCTCTGCCCAATAATCATCAGCTGCTTTATTATTGACTTTCCCTCTTCCATACAGCCAGGAACGGGGATGTTTGACAATTGTTACAAAATGTTCTGTACCATTTAAACTTCTCAGATACTGAAGCCCTCCATGTTCATTTCCATTTCCAGGAAGGCCTGGACAATGCCCATGCTTGTGCTGATAAGTGGCAAGTAAAGTTTGCATCACAGAAATGTTAGGTAATGACCATCTCCAACAAGAGAGGATGTATTATTGCCCTTTGACTTTCAATGGCATCACTGAATTCCATACTATCAATATCCTCCGGGTTGCTTGTGACCAGAACTGAGCTGGACCAACCATACACTTGGTATGTCTACAAGGCAAGTTCAGAGGCTTGGAATATTTCAATGAGTAACTCATCTTCTGTCTCCCCAATGTCTGTCCATCAACATTAAGGCACAAGGTAGAAGTGAGATGGGATACTCTCCGCTTGTCTCGATGAATGCAGCTCCAACAGCACTCAAAAAGCTTGACACCATCCAGGACAAAGCAGTCTGCGTGGTTGGCACCATATCCATTATATTCAATATTCACATCTGCCACCACCAGCAGAGGGGCATCAGGGTGTACCATCCTGCTGTACAACTCACCAAGGCTCCTTTGACAACAATCTCCACCACTGAGAAGGAAAAGAGTAGCAGATACTAGGAATACCATCAACTGCAAGTTCCTCTCCAAAGTACACAACATACTGATTTGGAACCATATCATCATTCCTTCACTGTCACCAGGACAAAATCCTTGAACTCCTATCCTCACAGCATTGTTGGTTCCGTACATCCCATTGACTGCAGCGGATCTAAATAAGGATTAGGAATTGGTGCAGGCTTAGTGAGCCAAAGGGCCTGTTCCTGTGCTGTACTGTATTGTATTGTTTCAACAAGGCAGCTCACCACTACTATCTCAAGGCAATTAGATTGAGTAAAATATGGTAGCCAGCAATGCTCACTCCCCTTGAATGAATTCAACTAAAGAATATATATACTATGAATAACATTAATGGAAAATTGAACAGATAGTTGCAGAACAAGGCAATTGGGGGATAGCAGTTCATCAGACTTATCTAATGGTCATTTCACACTGTGAAATATAATGGATGCTGTGTATAACATAGGCAGTATCACTGTGTATATGCAGTAGTGTGATAAGGTAGTGTTAACACTCACTGTATAAATAAAGTAGATGAATGGGCATTGTGCAACACATTGACATTTCTTATCATCACTGCATAACCACAACAGAGAGATGTGACACAGTAACATTTCTCACATTGTCACTGCATAAATGCCATAGGCAGTTTATGCAGTGTGACGCAACCAATATCATTGTGTGTGTGTGCATTGGGTGATATGACAATGTTAACTTTGGCACTCTAAGGGAATATGTTCACACCAGTATTGTTCAGTGTGGAGACTCAAACAGAATAGGCTGATGGATAAGGTATGACGCACTGATAATTCTCACATCTCAATGCGTAAATATAATGTTTTGATGAGCAAAGTGTGACGCATTGGCTTTTGTTACTGTATAATTTAGGGTGAATGTGCCAATGATAGATGCACATTAGGAAGAATGAGATCATAGGTTAGTTCTATGTGCTCATGGCAATTTGATAAACTTTAGGAATGATAAACCAGTCTATGTATATCTTCCTTTGGGATGAGAATACATTAAGGATTGGGTTGGAAGCAAATAGCTATAATGGAACAAAGTAGATAATGCACACCTCAACAACCAAAGAATCAAAACACTCCGTCTTATCTTCAACAGAACCAACATCATTGTGTTTCCCATCATCAACATCATTGGAATTCAGTCAGTCAAAAATGTAGCTGAACCAGCCGTATCCACACCGTGGCTAGATGGTTTCAATTTCAGATGTTGAGGACTCGACAGTGAATGGCTTTACCTTCCTGAAATACGCTATCTTCAACTACAGAGGGCTAAAGGTCAGAGATACAGTGAGGAACTCACCACTCACCCAGGTAGATGTGGCCACAACAGCATTCTAGCATGATGAGGGAGGATCTAATTGAAACTTGCAGAATACTGAATGGTCTGGACAGAGTAGATGTTGGGAAGATGTTTCCATTGGTAGGAGACACTAGGACCTGAGGGCACAGTTAGAGAAAAGGGAAGACCTTTTAGAACTCAACCTGGCGAGCGAATGCTTGGTTGGTATCTTTGCCCTGAATTTAATACACACTCCTTCCACTTCTAATATCCTGGAGATGCAATGTTTACAGTGTACAAGATGCACCATTTGTAACATTTGCTAATTAACATGTTTTAGGGTTCTATGGTTCTGTCATTTGGAAGGGAGAGTGGAAGGGGTATGGAAGAGACATGGAGTGATGGGGATAAGGAGGATATGAAGCAAAAGAGGGATCATGGAGGAGATACAGGCGAATATGAGGAGGCATTTGGAAGCTCTTTTATATATACCTTCAAAAGAATTTCCAACTTCTCACCATGAATCCCACAAGGTTCAAGAAACAATGTAGCTGGAGGGGTTTCCAAGTATCTCCTGTCATGCTGAAACTAAACAGGGAGGTAAAATTCACATTAACAACCAGGGAGGTGAAATTTACATCAATTACCAGGGAGGTGAAATTCACATCAGGAAGGATGTACTGGCCCTGGAGCGTGTTCAGAGGACGCTCATGAGAATGGTCCCAGGAATGAAAAGCTTAAATGTGAGAAACGTTTGATGTTCTATGTTCTATACTCAGTAGAGTTTAGAAGGATGAGGGAGGATCTAATTGAAACTTGCAGAATACTGAATGGTCTGGACAGAGTAGATGTTGGGAAGATGTTTCCATTGGTAGGAGACACTAGGACCTGAGGGCACAGTTAGAGAAAAGGGAAGACCTTTTAGAATGGAGATAGGGAAAATCTTCTTCAGCCAGAGAGTGGTGAATCTATGGAATTCATTACCACAGAAGGCTGTGGAGGTCAGGTCATTGAATATATTTAAGACGGAAATAGAGAGGCTCTTGAGTCTCAAAGGGGATCAAAAGTTATGGGGAGAAAGTGGGAGAATGGGGTTGAGAAACCTATCAGCCGTGATTGAATGATGGAGCAGACATGATGGGCTGAATGGCCTAATTTCTGCTCCTGTGCCTTATGGTCTTATGATCTTAAATCTGAGGAAGACATTCTGATTGGTGATTTTTCCAATTCACTTTATAACACTGGTGGAATCTTGTTAGGTTTTGAGAGACATGGTCCATAGCAAGATTTTTACAACAAAATTGGTGGAGAGGTCTAGCCAAGCTCACCTCAAAGTCAGGAGCCTCTTGCTGCACCTTTTATGTGCTTGCTGAGCAGTGAAGTGAGTTTCTCACTGGACAATGGTGAATTGCTAATGAAGGGGAAATTATAAATTGTTAAACACTTAATAACGCCGCAACTTGCCTCATTAATATTCACCTTCCTATCTTAACAAACAAATCAAACAAGCCAGATGTTGAGAATTCTTGAGCAGGTACCTGGCTATGAAAAGACTCCATGTTGCTCAGGACCAAACAAAGTCTCAGGGCACCATCCACGGGCACCAACCACCACTTTCCACAGTATCTGACATTTGCTGAACCCACATCATGACACCCTTTGCTCCACTTGCAGGCCACTTGGGAAACATGGAACTGTATTGCAGGATACAGCCTGCATTGAAAGGCTGTTGCAATTACAATTTTCATGCTCCCTGCTCACAGATCGGACCAGGCTGTATCTCTGGGCTGCTCACTTGCTCTCTTAGCTCACACTCGCACTACCTGAATGCTTGCAACATCCATACCATGCCAGTTAGCGCAGTCTCACAACCAGGCAGTTTGCCAGTCCTCAGTCAGTGGGGCGCACATCCTGCTATAGGGCAATGTGCCATTTGTCAGTCTCATTCCTGGTCTGTGTGCCAGCAGCTTATATGATGAACACACACAGCACATGCAGTTAGCAGGCAGCCGTGTCTTAAAACCTTAAGGGGAGTGATCCTCAATGAAATCTGTGGAGACCATTGTCAGGCATGGGGTCCCGGTCCAGTCAGTCAATGACAGCCTCCAAATCCAGTCAGGGGATTGACTACGATCAGGTGTCCAATCACGATGTTCTTGATCGGGTAGTGGGATGCTGGTTCTGTGCCTTTTCAGTCTTGGTTGTGGGTTATCATCAGTCCTGTAGCTTCATAGCTACCAGTCTGTGAAATTTCAGCCAAGGCACTTGAGGAGATGCGTGGCCACCTGAAGATCGGGGCACTCCTCATCCAAGCCTTTCCAGCTGGGTCTGCTCCAGGGGGCACACCCTAGTCCCGTCTGTCGGGGCAGCCCAAAGAAACTAAGGGGAAAGTGGAACAAGAGGTACTGGAATGAGGCGAAACTGCTGCTGTGGGTTGGAGGGAAGGGAAGCTGTTCTGAGGGACTGAAGCCCTGTATGTGCCTTGTTCCAGATCCTTGTTACTTCCAGATACTGCAGCAGACTCTTAACAGAGACACCTGCCCCACAATACATCCGGTGTGGGCATGCAATTAGGCATCATGTTGGCATGGTTACATTCAGGACTCTACATAACATCAAAAAACAAATAGACTGAAGGCAAAACCACAGCATTTATATAAGTGGGAGAATTCATGTACAGTGAAATGTCACACAGAGCACCTACATGCACTCAATTGATTTTTACTGAACTCTCCCCCTCCCACTACCTCCCAATGCAGTCTCTGATCTCACAGCAGGGATGGATGGAGTAGGCTTGACAGAAGAGGCCGATGGTCTTGGAGCTGTGGTGGGGTGACCCTGGTCCTGAGTGTCCTCTTGCCAGAGGCAAGTGAATCACTGTCACCTGAAGCTTCCAAGTGTCAGAGGGAAACAGGCAATGTGGAAATGGAGGAGCCAGCCACCTCTGAGTGGCCTGAGAAGGGAGTTCTGAAAGGATTGCGTATGGGTCCTCTTCTCCAGGCACCTTTCTCCTTGTGAGGGACGGTCACCTGCAATGCTTCCTGTTCCCTCTGTCACTATACCTTTAGACCTGAGGACACATGGGGAGTGGTACTTGGACATTACCACAATGCCACCACCTCTCCAGCTGCCCACTCCTACTGTAACAGGAACAGTTCCTTCACTGGAGCAGTTACTTCTGTTGGAAGATAAATTTAAATAGATCAATGCTTTTGATAATTCACCTACAGAGAAAATAGGTGCAGGAGTAGGCCATTTAGCCCTTCAGGCCTGTACCTCCATTCATTATGATTATGGTTGATCATGCAATCTCAGTATCCCATTCCCACCCTCTCCCCATACCTCTTGATCCCTTTAGCTGCAACAGTTCTCTGAGCTTCTCTGCTGATTCTACTGGAGTAATGCTATTAGGACCACGGCAACTTTAGAGCAAGTGTGGGCTTTAGTTCAGGATTATAAGCCCAAACAGACCCACAGCATTGTGTTTCTACAATGTGGCCTTCACAAAAAGGTTTGTAATGAGAGTCTGGGACGTTCCTTCACACCAGGACTCAAATTATACAGAAACTGATATTGAAATAGAAATAAAAGCAGAGGGAAGTAGATATGGGGAAAAATAAATATACAAAATGAAATTGGACCTAATCTCACTCAAACACTCCATCAGTTGCAGAATAACATGTTTACTTGTGCTTCTTCCCAACTCAAATGGGATTTTGAGTACAAAGTCATGTGACACTCGTGCATCCAAATCTTGTCCAAAAAAAAATTGAACGCTTCTGCTTTTTGCAATTTCACACCAGATCATTGTGTTTCTTTTGCACCGGAGAGGTCCCACAGCTACTGGTATTGGAACAGAAACAGGCGTTCTCTTTCTGTAATAAAACAAAGAACTGTGGGTACTGGAGGTCTTCAGCAAAAAGACAGACATTGCTGGAGAAGCTCAGCAGGTCTGGCTGCACCCGTGGATAGAAAGTAGATCCAAAATCTTGAGCCTGGTGACTCTTCATTAGAATGGCTCTTTATATATGTACTTCCAGAATCCTGTGATGGGATTAATGTATCAAGAGATACCCACATCCTCACCCTCTCTCTACACGCACACACACACACATATATATATTATACATATTTATTTATTTGCATACATATATCATAGGAATCCCCTCACTTGAATTGGTGTATAATAATTGCTTTAGACTACTATCTTCATTCTGTGTTGAGTAATTATGTAGGGAATATATCATTTGTTACCAGGGAGAGAGGAGACTTTGATGCGTTTCTCACCATGACACGTTCATTAACTTCCCGCACACACAAAGGTCCTGTTGTGCATGGGTTGCTCCCAGCACAATCAACTGTTTTCAACTGTTTACACTTCTCACTAATACCCAATTCAGCAATCACTCAACTCTCGGTTTACCATCAGCAATCCCTTGGAAATTGCTTGGAAAAACGGAAATTGCTGGCAAAACTCAGCAGGTCTGGCAGCATCAACAGAAAGAAATCAGGGTTAACATTCTGAACTGAGTGAGGGTCTGTAGCTTATGTAAAGTGGGAATTCCAATCATGAATCTGAGCTGCATTTCCCATTTTGAATTAAACTTTGACTGGGCTACTAGTAAAGTCCAAGGAGTGGCAGCCAATCAGAATGCACCTGTAAAAGCATCCATTCAATATTTCTCCAAGTGACCACTCTGTGTAACTGGTAACAACAATGCACCAGGTTGGGGTTCACAGTCAGCAGCAAAGCAATGCGGCTGGTCCCTGAATTCAAAGTTGCCCAAGGGGATCCAATGACCTCCATGATATGACTGGGGGGCACAATGGCTACTATTGCTGTCTCATGGCACCAGGGACCTGGGTTCGATTCCAGTCTGGGGTCACTGTCTGTGTGGAGTTTACCCTTTCTCCCTGTGCCCATCTATGTTTTGTCTGGGTGCTCCAGTTTCCTCCCAGAGTCCAAAAATGTGCAGGTTAGGTGAGTTGGCCTTGGGAAACGCTGGGATGTAGGGGTGGGTTGCTCATTGGTGGGTTGGTCTGGACTTAATGGGCCAAATGGCCTGCTTCCACACTTTACTATCAACAAACTGATTCGACAGCCAGGTCAGGAGAGATCTCTTAATGACCAGCAGCAGTGATATGAACAAGCAGTGGCAAGAATCAATCAGTTCCAAGCTTTCTCACAGAGACTGAAATGCTCAGAATCACCTCCCCTTCGAATTAACTTCTCAGAGGCAGAAAAAATAAATGGCTGGGTTTGGATATAAGTCAGCACAAATAAAAGTAAGCACATTTTACAAATAATCATTAATTTAAAAATGTGATTTTTTTTTTAGAAATCTTATTTAAGAATTTTGACATGTTACAAACACAAGATTACAATCAGGCCCAATCACCTTAGCACTTCATTAAAAAAAAACTGGGTCGTCTCAGTCAATGAGGTGCAACCTTTTCAAGGATATTGTCGTGCGACTGACAACATAAAAGTGGAGGTGCTCATCAATACCGTGATCGCTTCCAGACTGAACACTGAAGGGGGCTGAAACAGCACACTCTCTTGAGTATAGCATCAAAGGCAGGATCTCCGAGATTTCGGTATTTTTCTGTGCATGTGGAAACTCCTAAAGCTGCTGCCAGTTTCAGGTGGAGTAATGACAGCGAATTGCAATCTCATCATCAGTACCCGTCACTATCTCCCAGTGCCTGTGGAGTGTTTAATTTTTAAGGAAAATGATGGAAGTGAGCAAAAGTCAGTGAAGGCTTTTGCACGTGCTATGCCTGTTTATTGAGAAGGGCAAGCAAATCTTTGATAGGAGAGGCAAGAACCACCAGAGAAGATAGTCTGTGCTAATAGTAAATGGAGGAGGATGAATGATTTGGAGGTGTCCGTGTTGGACTGGAATGGATGAAGTTACAAATCACACAACACCAGGTTATAGTCCAACAGGTTTATTTGGAAGCACTAGCTTTTGGAGCACTGCTCTTTCATCAGTTGGTTGTAGAGAATAAGATCGTAAGACACAGGAGGGTAAAGGCAGCATTAACTTCTTTCAGAACATTTCCGCAAGTCTGGGAGATATTGTGCAACTTAAGGCATAGAAGGTCGGACGCTAGGAAATTGTTTCCGTTAGGTGAGGAGACTAGGACCCGTGGACACAGCCTTAGAATTAGAGGGGGTAAATTCAGAACAGAAACGTGGAGACACTTCTTCAGCCAGAGAGTGGTGGGCCTGAGAAATTCATTGCCGCAGAGTGCAGTGGAGGCTGTGACGCAAAATGTCTTCAAGGCAGAGATTGATAAATTCTTGATGTCACAAGGAATTAAGGGCTACGGGGAGAATGCGGGTAAGTGGAGTTGAAATGCCCATCAGCCATGATTGAATGGCAGAGTGGACTCGATGGGCCGAATGGCCTTACTTCCGCTCCTATGTCTTCTGGTCTTATGGTCTAAGTAAATCAGGAATATTTCAGTGCAGTATCACTCCATATCATTTGGATGAAAAGCACCTCTTAAAGGTAACAGCGCAGAAAGGTTCCACTTTAAAATCCACAATAAAGTCTAAATCTAAATCTAAATTTGATAGATAAGTTTGGCAAGAAAAGAAAAAAAAAGTAATGTTTGCACAGTACATAACCTCTAATTATCTCCAAAATAGCTCAAACCATATGACTTAAGGAAAAAGAAATCCCTTTTGATCATGTTTCAGACTGAAGGAATGTATATTGACCCCAGGGGTCAGCATTAGGATCACCGATGTTTTGGCATGTATTAATGACCAGTGGATTTGAGAATATAGGACATAGCCTCAAAATTTATAAGTGAAGTAAAGATCATAAAAGCAATAGAGGTGGAAAATAAGAGAAGAATAGCATACAGACACACGGAAGGTTTGTTAATTTTATTTAAAAAACTACCAGTTAGCCTTCCATTGAAGCAATGTCTTTAGTTAGGAACATTATACTTTAGAATGGATGCAGAGGTTTTGAAGAAGGGGAAGAAGAGATATGCTAGTATGATATCATGGATGGGCACTTGAGAAGTGTGAAGACTGGTGAAATTGCTACTGTTCTCCTTACAATGGACAAGATGGAAAAGAGATTTGTTCAAAGTACTGAATAATTTTGAGAGAATAAATAAATAGAAGCTGTTATAGTTGGTGGTCGAGTGGAGGATCAGTTTATATCAATATATAAATGCACGTGCATAATTGGCAAAGGAATCAAAGGTGACATGAGGGCACTTTCTTTTTAGACAGTTTTTTGTGACCCGGAATGCATACCTGAAATTGATGAATACTTGAAAGGAACAGCACTGCAGAGCTTTGAGAAAAGAGCAAAGGAGCAGGATTATTTGGGCAGCTCCACCAACCCAGCACAGACACAATGATCTGAACGACCTCTTCCTCTGATTATATTACTCTGTGATCCAGTGATCATACATCTCCTTACTCTTTCTCCTTTCCGACTTGGTTAACGTGAATGAGTGCCGTGTTGGATCCTACTTCATGTTGTTCGAAGATCTTTCGACAAGGCTTGAGGTTTTGTAAGGTTCACTGAAACTGTTAAGGAAAAGGTGTATTCTGTACAAAAAACTTGTAAGTTATCCATTTACTTAACACAGTGTGTTAAACAGTGCTGAGAAAAAAAAGAACATTGTTGCATTTAACTCTTCTTCATGAGATACATGTGGTTTACACAACAATATGGTTATCTCTTCTGGCATCACATACAGTGTTCTGCATTTCCATTATCCTCATCATGTATTGTTAATACTGTATGAAACGTATCAGGTTGTATTCTGAGTGCAGAATACAGGAAGAATTTTCCTTAGACTACACTTACAACAAAATTCCTTTCATAAGATACATTGTGGATATTGTCTGCACATTAGTGAAAGACACAGTCCTTTTAAAGATGTAAGAATACATCCCTTATAGTTTGTGCCTCCTACATTCTTCTCTCAACATAAGATTGACAGTTTGTGCAAACAGAATGCATCTTCAAATAACTTAGGAAAGCTCAAACTCAATAATTAGCCAGGATGATGGTAAAGTTCTCCCTAAGGAAAATGCAGCTAGTTCATGATAGTTTTCTGCGCTTTATTACCTCACTCTGATCTACAAGTCTTCCTGGTTCTCAAATACAAAACACCCATTTTGTGCATTTCGAACTTTAGATATTTAAATCGTTCCCAACGAAAGATAGTGTAAATTATTTTTGTTTCAAAATGTATTATTATGATTTGATTTAGTGATCTGTAATTGTCTGAGCTGTTCCTAGTGTACTCCATGCATACATCATAATTCTGTGATTGGATTTATTTTCTTGGAATGTACTGTGGTGTTGAAGTGAACAGTGTGCTGAGAGTATTGTATTTTCACTGAGCTAGTGTTAAATCATCTCCATTAACATCCATTGAATTACCTCATATTTGAAGAAGCACATTGGTGTTCATATGTCGGATCAGTTGTGAGATAGTCCAAAGGCCTATTTGCTCAATTGTTTACAAATTACAATCAGAACTAATTGAGCTTTCATTTGCATAGTAAAATGTCACTTCAATTATACAGCTTTCACTGCTAGGCAATGATTGAGTTGTCTACCACCCATTCATCAGTCCACACATAAGTACCATTGACATTTCTGTGCCTCCCACCTTGATAATGACATCTCCATTATTGCACTCCATGATTTTCTGCTCAGACTTTTAGAGAATGCATGAACAATGAACAATGACTATGAACACAAAACAAAAGATCTGTGGTACAAATTTTATTCCGCTAAGATGTTCTAAGACCTTGACAAGGAGTGGAATGAAGAACTTGCTGTGACTTAGGATGACAGGCCAATGTGAAATCTGCCTGTAGCATATTCCCATTGATTTCAGATGGCTTTAAGAGACCAAATGAGTCAGGTTTGAAAATGTGTTGTGTGCAAATGGATTGTTGTGAAAGCATAATGGTTCATAGAAGTTCTGAATGGACATTCAGATTATTATGAATTGTCAACAAATCATTGTGTCATGCCATTCTGAGGAAGGCATAAAGGAGGCAATTTAGACATTTTATTCGATTTGTGTATTATTGTATTCATATCAATATGAGATTCTCTTGCAGGAAACATGCTCAGTTGAATTTATAAAGTGCCATATTATGTTACTTACTGGAGTACAGCAATGAATGGGATGTGGCATTTTATATTTGCTATCAGTTTGAGGTGAATGGGAAATTAAATGGTAATACAGATAGTGGGGAAAATGTTACTGGAAAATGGGGAGCACTCCATTCAAGTATTACGTCTCATAAAACATAGAAAATAGGAACAGTAGTAGGCCATTCAACCCTTCAAGCCTACTCTTCCATTTAACATAATCATGGCTGATCATCTAACTCACTACCCTGTGTATGCTTTCTCCCCATACTCTTTGATCCCTTTCGCCCTAAAGACTACAGCTAACTCCTTCTTGAAAACATTCAATACTTTGGCCTCAGCCTCTTTCTGTGGCAGATCATTTCACAAATAATGGGTGCTTTTGTGTCTCTTGTGTGATATCTCACAGCTGGTTATATGGTAAAACCGAAAAGACATAAGTGCATGTTGACCTCCCTATATAAAATATGCAAGTGTAAAAGCCACAGACTTCATTCTTACTGGGGCCATCTGAAGCATGCCACTCTGATGAGAATGTGCCACTGTATTACTAAATTGTTTTGTATGAGCCCAGACACTGAAATGCCTGAGACTGTAACATTTGAATATACCAGAATCAGTAATAAATGTTTCTTGAATCTTTTTATACTATTTTACCCATATACTACAGGAGCCAACAAAGTATTGCCTCATCAGATACAAATACTCAGCTGAAGATTAAAACCCACATAACTGGTACAGATCAGTTTCAGTATTTGTGGTAGCTCAATCAAGTTCCTGAAGTCTTGAGTTGGTTGCAAGTTCAGTGATAAAGGAAAGCTGACTTTCCAGTACACTAACTTACTGGCCTGCACTCAGAAACTAACAGCACACTCCACCTTTGTTAATATAAGACCTGAACCACCTCAGCAGGCAAGGCAAGGACTTGGCTTTCAAATCTCATTGAAAGGATGAAATTGATTTTAGTTCCTGCCAGAAAGATACTCAGGTAGAACACTGTTGGGGAGCTCTGGAGGTATGGAAGGAAGGATGATTAAAGCATAATGTGGAAATATTCACACATTACTCCCTGACTGCTTTCTTTCTGTGGAATGCATCCATTGATCACAGGTTCCCTTCACTGTATTCACAAATGTATGCAATTTATATCTGTAAAAATACAATTGTCTAGTTCTTAATTTAGGTGGAAAGCAGACAAGATGCTTTTAATGAAGATTCATATTATTGGAGAGAACTCCAATAAGAGAATCATCAGTTTGAATAGATTAACTTAATAAGAGAAAGTTCCCAGTTAATTTTTACAGTGGAAGATTTTTTCCAGGAAAGATACTCCCTTTTCATGTATTCATTTTCTGTGGTTACAATCTGACCATACCTCTCAATCCTTTCTCTTCTGAGAAATAATGTTTTCACTGCTCACTAAAAATATTCTTCTTTGGCAACAGTCCTTAAATCTACAAAACATTTGGTAAAATGGCTAGTGACTCCCACTTTTCTTCCTGCTATTTCAATTTTCAACAAGCATTGCCCAGTGTGTGATACATTCATTGCAGTGAGAAAGTGAGATCTCACATTCACTTCAGGTCTACATTTCTGCTGTTTTAATCCTTGGGGCCTGACTCACACAAGTCGAAGTTCTTGAGCATTCTAAACCTTGAAGTGACTTTTAGTCATGTGTCACCTGGAGATTATCCCAATCTATCTTCAGGTTTGCAGTCCTATTCTATAAACCGCCAGTGGACAATTTAGCATCAGACAAGCATAGCCTTTGTTTGAAAATTGGGAGCATGGATGTGGAGACTGAAAAATAGTCATTAGATTGAGTTTGGCTCATTAATGTTAATTTTAAACCAACAAGCAATGAACTGAATTCAGTTGTGTGACGGAAATTCAAATACAAACACCCACGGAGTAATAGTTCCATTTAATACATACTGATTGAGTTGTACATGAGGAGAAGCCAAACCAATATAAATATTAACAAATATCAACACTTTAAAGGGGGAAGCACTGTATTTTAATGAAAAACATTTACGGATAATTTTTGTCTAGGCTGTCAAAGTCTACGGGTCAGTTATTGGGAAAGTGGGTCGATTCAATTCTACTCCCAATGCGATTCTTTCAAGCATCATTCCAAAATGAAGCCAGTACCCACATATTTTAGGAGGAGTGTAAGGACTTTCGCTAATCCACTCAAATTAATTTCCAAACAGAAATGTATCTAAATAAATTAAGACAGAGTAATCAGTGTAAAAAGAATATCAGAAATGTCGTGTGCATTGGTTACAACTCCACAGACTGGCAGTTTTCTCTCTTGGTTGCCAAGATACTGAGGTAACCTACAGTTTCTGTTCTTGCCCTTTGCTTTGATTAGCCAACTCAGCATTGCGTCTGGGACTTGTCGCCAATACAATCCCAGGTGGTGCACCTACCTACTGTTCTAATGGGGAGAATTTCGCATGTTAGCATCTCTATGTTTTCATTATTTCCATAGTCTATCTGTTAAGTGAAGGATTTAATCAATATCTATAACCATGCAACCAAATATTCATCTAACTTTTATTTACAGTATGTACATCCCAATAATGATTGAACATATCTCATCTCTAGCTCCATTTCTCTAGCTTCCCGACTGGTTTGCATCCCCCTATTTGGAGAACAAACTCTGTCAAGTATTACAAGCATTCTTTCTAGTGGAGATAAGCAGCCTTATAATAAATATTGACCAAATTCCCAGTCCTAACCCAGCAACTGATCAGACCCAAAGGAAAATGTAATGCAATCACTGAATAACTTGATAATTTGATTTATTCAAACATGTAATGAGCTGACTGACTCAAACAATTAAATTAATAATTGACTACCTCAACTAATTTATTCTGTAAACCTGATTAAGTCAATACATAATGACAATTCTGTAAATAATTAATTCCTTGTTGAAATAAGTGAATAAAATAGCAGTTATTTTAATGAATTATAAATTTCAATACATTTGTTTTAATCTAAAAATTTTGCTAATTGAAATAAATTCCAGTTATATATGATTAGATTCCCTACAGTGTGGAAACAGGCCCTTCGGCCCAACCAGTCCCATTTCCCTCTGACCAATGCACCATTTACAATTTAGCATGGCCAATTCACCTGGCCTGCACGAGGAAACTGGAGCGCCCAGAGGAAACCCATGCAGACACGGGGAGAATGTGCAAACTCCACACAGACAGTCACCCGAGGCTAGAATTGAACTTGGGACTCCGTTGCTGTGAGGCAGCAGTACTAACCACTGAGCCACCGTGCCGCCCCGTATATATGTATATATAAAAGGTTGCACTTAAAATCACTTTTCTCTTTAAGTTACCAAACCTCTACAGCCATGATTCACAGTGCAAGATTGAAAAGATTAAACATGAAAATGAGTTTCTTAACAAATGCTGGTAAAATGAGACTGAATTTGCATTTTAAGACCTTGAATATTAAGTGAATGTTGAATAAGGTGAGGAATTATGCAACTTTGAGATGTTGGGAAGGAGTGAGTCAGAAAAAGAGGTGATACAGAATGTTTGAATAGTAGAGGAACATCTTGATTGTTTCATGTTGTTGATGCAATTAGTAGTCAGGCTTACCAGCAAACCACTATTGTTGTCTGATGTAACTTACAGTGAGATTGGTAACAAACTTAAAAAGTACAGCAAGGACTTTCAGATGTAAAATCAGGAAGTATACTTTTTTAGTATACAGGAGGGAAACAGTGTGGAATTCTCTCCAATGAGCAATTAGAGCTTTTGAATGAGAGATTTTAAAAAAAAATAAGATTAGCAAGGGAGATGGAGCAAAGGCAGGTAAATGAATTTGCATTTCAGATCAAGCTTAATCTACTTAAAGGGCACAACAAGCTGGAAGGGCTGAATGATCTACTTCTGATATTCTCAGCTGTAGAATGGGATAAATCAGGGTTCATCACAGGGTAATACTAGAAATATTGGGAGATGCTGTTTAGCAATATGGCATGTCTCAGAACTATTATGATGTCTCCCACCCAACTTGCTTCTGTCTCAACATGAGGCTCATTCATTTCTCTTGTATGTTCTTCCACCCTCACAATTTCTTCTGTTTGGTTTCTGCTTGCTCTTTCTCAGACAATTCACCCTCTTGAGGCAAATCTAAAGTTCGTAGATTCACTCTGCCTAAGGTCTTTTCCCTTGGATAGGGGAGTTCAAAACAAGAGGGTATAGGTATAAGGTGAGAGGGGAAAGATTTAAAAAGGACGTGCAGGGCAACTTTTACACATAGAGGATGGTGCGCATATGGAAGGAGCTGCCTTTGAAAGTGTTAGATGCAGAGCTGAAAATGTGTTGCTGGAAAAGCGCAGCAGGTCAGGCAGCATCCAGGGAACAGGAGAATTGACGTTTTGGGCATAAGCCCTTCTTCAGGAATGAGGAAAGTTTGTCCAGCAGGCTAAGATAAAAGGTAGGGAGGAGGGACTTGGGGGAGGGGCGTCGGAAATGTGATAGGTGGAAAGAGGTCAAGGTGAGGGTGATAGGTCAGACGGGAGTGGGGGCGGAGAGGTCGGGAAGAAGATTGCAGGTTAGGAAGGCGGTGCTGAATTCGATGGATTTGACTGAGACAAGGTGGGGGGAGGGGAAATACCTTGTCTCAGTCAAATCCATCGAACTCAGCACCGCCTTCCTAACCTGCAATCTTCTTCCCCACCTCTCTGCCCCCACCCCAGTCTGGCCTATCACCCTCACCTTGACCTCTTTCCACCGATCACATTTCCGACGCCCCTCCCCCAAGTCCCTCCTCCCTACCTTTTATCTTACCCTGCTGGACAAACTT